>NW_006799950.1:225301-297006 GCF_000485575.1 Poecilia formosa
CCTTTCCCAACAAAATCCATTTTTTTGTTTAGAAAACGGTCTTGGACAGAAGTCAAACATATTATTCCAGGGCTAAAAAGCGGATAAAGACAAGCGGCTCACCAAATAAAAAAAGAAAGAAAGAGGGGAGGCACTTTCATTGTAATTCATTGACTTGTTCAAAACGCCATGCAGGCACAGAAAGGGGCCCAGACTTTAATAGCCGCAGATGCCCTCATGAAGGGGGGAGTCTATGTAGGCATTATGGCCTTTGTTCGCAGCCAGTTAAACTGTTTAAAAGGAGGGTTAACTCAATCCATCAAATTGTCTGAAATTGTGAGGAAATTTCAAAAACCATATGGCTTCCAAACGTTTGCGTCCTTTTTGTGCGGTGGGACACACTTGTCTCAGTATTGCTGCCTGCGGGGGACCGGGGCCCAGCTCCTTTGTGGCTCGTCCCATCAGGGAACTGCTGCTCATTTGTCCCCACTTTTCATGCTTTGCGCTCAAAATTACGGCCCCGCAGTCCCGCGGAACAAAAAGCCATGCTCTATTTAAAAAAAAGGGGGCTCAGAGAAACTGGCCCAAAACTTTTTTCTTTTTCTTTCTTTTTTTTTTTTTTTGCACCAGATTTGTGTTTCTCACATAAATTTTTAGCCCGAATGGGGAAACACGTCTGAGGGTCAAGAAGGCACGATACGCATTTATTGGACGTGAAAAGGAGGGGACGCGGGGATTCCTGGAGCACAAAATGCTTAGAGCAGAAAGAGAAACAAAGGGGACAAAATAGCTCAGAATAACTCCAAATAGGCCCCACATTTAACGAGCTTAGCAACAAAAAAAAAAAACAAAAAACAAAAAAAAAACACACCCCTCAAGAATTAAAAAAAAAATGTAGAAGAAAGAGTCAGAAAAGCAATTTTTATTCCCATCGTAGCCTATATACAATACAGTCTGTGCATTGGTTTTCAGATAATGTCCTGATTTTAGGAAGGCACTTACAGGTGTAGAAAACATAACAAATGTATAGAACTGTAAATCTATTGTATTCAAACAATAATCTAAAAGCTTGTCGGGGGGTCTGAGGGAGGATGGGAGGGGGGGGGGGGGATCGCAATAGTGTTCGGCTGATTTTTCGAACATCTCCACCTTTATCGGAGCTCCCAGTGTGAGTCTGCAGTCAAAACGGAGGCAGGGAGGAGGAAGAGCCGGCAGTGACTGTAAGGAGGGGTTGGCTCTTGGAATAAAACAGTGACAATAAAAAAAAGAAAAGAAAGAAAGAAAGAAAGAAAGAAAGAAAGAAAGAAAGAAAGAAAGAAAGAAAGAAAGAAAGAAAGAAAGAAAGAAAGAAAAAATAAATATATAATGTTTACAAATCAAATCATGCATTTCCATGCAAACATATGGAAAACAGAAGTGGTTTTATGGTGAGTATGGAGGGGCTTATAGGAAAACCAACAGAGCAGATGTGTGTGTCTGTGTGTGTGTGTAGGTGTGTGTGTGTGCGTGTTCGTGTGTGTGTGTGTGTGTGTGTGTGTGTGTGTGTGCGCGCGCGCGCATGCCCACGCGTGTTCGTTTCAGTATACTGTAAACAAAATATATATATAAGAAGTTATTTTTAGACCATATTGCTTTGATGGAAACAATAACAGTTCGCTAATGAATACATCACTGCATATTTGTAGTTCTGCGCTCATGCTTTACTGTGAATCTGTGCCGATAGAAAAAGTCATTTCGTTTTGGTACATGTTCTCATATAAGCGGTTAAGTTTACAAGTCCTCTCTGCAGGATCACCACAACCACCATCATCACATCTCGCTCAGTGTGTGTGTGTCTGTATGTGTGTGAGAGCCATCAGTCATCCACGTCTATCTCCACGTCTTCGTCCTCCGAGCACTCCTTGCTCGTTGTGTGGTCCGAGAAGGGAGACAGAGGAGAGCTGCGCAGCTTCTGAGCGAGCTCGTGCTGGTGATCCTGCGGGCCTCCCCGCGCGGGCGACTCGGCGCGCGGGTGGCCCAGCGTGCCGTTGGCGCACTTCTCCAGGTCCGCCAGCTTGGCCAGCTTGTCCAGGGGCACCTGGCCGATGGCCTTGGCCGACTCCACGTCGGCTTTCATCTCCTCCAGGTCCCGCTTTAGTTTGGCCCTGCGGTTCTGGAACCACGTGATGACCTGCGCGTTCGTCAGGCCCAGCTGCTGCGCGATCTGGTCGCGGTCTGCGGGAGAGAGGTACTTCTGGTACAGGAAGCGCTTCTCCAACTCGTAGATCTGGTGGTTGGTGAAGGCCGTCCGGGACTTCCGGCGCTTCTTCGGGGTGCTCCTCTGGCCGAACAGGGTCATCCCATCCCGGCCTACGGAGGAAAAGGGAGAGGCACGATGAACAAAAAGGTGCTGGCTGTTTCGCAACTTCTCCGTTTAGTACGTTCAGGGGCGTTCCTAAAGGAAAAGGCGTTCTGGGGCACACGGACTGAATAAGCATCCAGACTTGACTTGAGGCCAGTTTGCCATTTCGTACCAATGCATTACCATTTCGTTCCTTTCCACCATGTCACACCCCTGTGGCTAAAACCATGGACTATGGGTTCACTTCTCATTGAAGTTATTTTATTTAAATGATGGAAATTAATTGTTATGAAAAAAGCTTCATGTATAATTAAATTAAATTCAAGTGTCTGAAAATGTTATTGTTCAATCTAGGTTGGTCCAGTTGACTCAGAACCCCCTCCCACCCCTCCCAACCCCTGCCCTCAAACTAAAATGAGTTTGAACCGACCTCCTGATGGTTTGTATTATTCAGCTTTTAGCAGAATATTTAAAATAATTGGTTACTGATGTGTGTACAAGATGTCCCTTTGCTGGGTTCCTCATGATATGTAAGTACAAAACATCCTGAAACGACTGGGGTACGAAACGACCAAAGCTAAAGAACAACAAGGCACGAAATGGTGAAGGAGAAAAGATATTTGGTTAAGCTGACTGTGTTACATGTCAGCTTGTTGGGAATGGGCTCAAACAAATAGACATATAAGAGTTAGCAACACGCTCTGTGCATATTCATGGTGAATTGAAATGAGTTTATGCTAATGTTTTAGTAAAACTTTGTTCTCCTTCAGAGTTGAAATGGACATTATTGAAAATGTACCACCTCCATATTTCCTGCATGTATATGTAACATTTCTTAAATGTTCTGAATATTCATAATGGTGCTTTTTTTTAAATGGCAGCTTCATTTGCCATTTCATCTTTCTCTGTTTAGATTTCCCTTCCATGCAGTCAGGCTTTCTTGCAATATTTCAAAGTGGATCTTCAGACACTGTTGTTTTAACATTGGCAACTTTTTTTTTTTCTTTTTTGTTAAAATTTGGTCAGAATATGTTTTACTTGGGAGATGTGGAGACACATCTCGGGGTGTGTGTGTCTCCTGAGTCCCAGTAAAGCAGACCCATTCTTTCTATTGAAAAAAAAAAGATTGTTAAATAACAGTGGAGACAGTTATCCTGCAGCTTTTGCATTTTAAGTCATCTATAAAACCCTTCACACTGAATTGTAGTGGAGCCTTAGTCCTGAACAAATATCAGTGAAACTGTTTTACAGTAAAATTAGTCAATTACAGACTTATTTTAAATTATTATTTGCTGAAAAAAATTGTTTTTACCTTAACTTTAATAATCAAGAGTAGCAGCCTGTTTGGTGAGTTAATATCACTCTTACTGAAAGAATAGTGCCCTAGAAATTTCCCACAATGCACTTTAAATCTACAGGAATGTGGTGTATAAATATATTATGCAGTACAAAACTGCTGAGACTACACTGTTTTTCGATTAAAAACACTAAGTCGATACTGCGAAAAAAAAATGCAGAGAAAACAATAGAATACAGTTAAAATAACAGAAATGTGTCAACTAGAATTATTACTAGAATTATTCGGGTACCAAATGGAGCCGTCTGCCACAGGACATTTCGTTCCGAATATGCATTAACGCTTACATTGGGGACGTTTCGTACAAATGAAGATTTAATGTAATTTTTTCTATATTCTACTCGTTGTGCGTCGCGAGGAAAAGGAGGTTACACCTTTCTAATGTTTGTGTTCTAGCAGCAGGAGGTCGCTGAGTTATTCTGGTTCGATCAGGGCTCGTAAATGTTTCATGTTTCAAGCGAGTCATCCGGCCCAACCATGGACCAGAACAAAAATAAAATACAAAAATATCTTGAAAGTTATCAGAAAATAATGCAATATTTAAAGTGGAAGGGTTTAGTATTTATATGGATGTATATCATATATCATTTACATGTCGACGTGTTTAAAAATGCTTATCTACAAAAAATAAAGTACATCATATGCTGTGAGTATGAAGTGGAAAGGATGAAATTGCACCTCGTCGTCACTAAAGGCGAATTGAAAATCAGGGATTTCTGCTGAGGCTTAAGGGTTTCGTTTTAGATTGTACATAAAAGTGTTCCAAACTCACACAAATAAGGGATATGACACTTAAATAGAAACTTAATTTTCACCTTGAATACAGGAACGAAAATTATAATTTTACAGTAACAAGTCCAAAACAGAAAAATCCACGAAGAGCGGAAAATGAGGAGAAAATGGAAGAAAAAAAACACGTCCTTTTTCCATCAACACATCAAATCAAAATACATGAATATTTGTAGTGTATTTTCCCCCCCACTCGTAAAATGCAGCAGAGTAAAGCATCCGACATTTACCTTCCGCAGCCTGCAGCACGCTGACTTCCAGCCCTTTGAAGGTCTTGCTGGCCAGCTCCTCCAGCGCACAGAGAGGAGAGGTTTGCGTGAGGAGTGCGCGGCTGGACAGCGGCAGGCTGGACGGACGGTGCTTCTCGGAGGACGAGATGAGATGAGCCGTGCCGCAGATGGCGTAGCTCCGCTTCACCGACGGCTTGTTCAGGATGTCGTCGATGCTGAAGGGCGTCAGCGGCTTGTTGGAGTTGGCAGGAGGCGGCAAGTGGTCCAGCGGGCTGCGTCTCCTGTTCTCCGCCGCGTCGCATTTGGCCACCTCTTTGGATGTCATCATTGGTTGCAGGAAGAGTTTAGTTGCTTTCAGATTTTATAGGTTGCAAGGGAAAAAAAAAAGAAAAAAAGAAAAAAAAAAGAATCCAAAATCGAGGATGAGTGTATGAAACAAACAAACAAAAACAAAAAAAAAGTCACATAACACTTTGGAGGTAAAGTAGAAAAACCAAAAATAAAAAAAAAGAAATAAATAAAGGATGGGTTATTCCAAAATGGGATGCGCTCAAAGTCTCGATCCGCAGGAATGAGGTGCCTCCCTGAAAATGGCGAAGTCCAAAGAGTCGACGATTACTAACAAGTTATCATTGATTGGTGGCTAATCAATTATCTCCAGTGGCACTTTCGCCCTCTTCCCTTTCACTCTTTGACTATGTTGCAGTCCAGCGCTGGGCTTTTTGCGACTGGGGGAGGAGGAGGAGAAGGGGGGGGGTGTCCCATTAATTAGGACGCATGGTTGGAAGGAGGAGGAGCCCGGCGGAATTATAATGCTCGGTGCTCTTATCATCTTTGGTCTAATTTAGTCGTGTGGTGAGACACCAGAATAGGTATGTGGGGTAAATGAGGGGAAGCAGAAAGAGAGAGAGAGAGAGAGAGAGAGAGAGAGAGAGAGAGAGAGAGAAAGTTGGAGAGATAGGGAAATAGAGTGAGAGAGAGAAAGAGGGAGAGGATCACAATCTCTTAGTCAATTTGTGAGTTTTTACGCGTGAAACTCCAGTCCAGCAGCACTTCATAGGCTTTCATTTAAGCATATTCGGACAAGTCGACTCGGCTTCCGTTAGAGGCCGCAGCTTATAGGCTCAGATATTTTTTTTTTCCACGACTCACACAGCGCGGATGATCCTTTGTTTTTTGTAAAGGTAATGCAGAGCTGGACCATATATCAGCTCTGATGATGCCTCCTCTGGGGCGGGAGAGAGGCGGCGGCATGCATCCCTCTCAGCGACGCCGAACCCGGGCCATAACTCAGCCAGAAAGGGCTCCTTTTATTTATCATCCCAGAAATATTTCATTTCCTCTCAGAGCACCGGGCGTCCTGCAGCTGTGACGGTGAGGGCTTCGTCCTGACGCTGGACTCGCAGAACGGCGAATATTTGCATATATGGCTGTGCCGCAAAAACAACAACAACAACAAAAAAAAACTATTTTATTTGACATAAAAGAAAGAAAAAAAACACATTTTACAATGCAGGTCAGAAGAAACATGTAAGTCTTCCTGTTGTTTTAATTTAGGTTTATTGTTTTTCCTTGCACTAAGAAAATAGTCTATTATTATTATTATTATTATTATTATTATTATTATTATTATTATTATTATTATTATTATTCATTGATAGTTCAATAATTATCTACCTGTGTCTTTTATCTTTATGAAAAATGATAGATTAAGACACTGTAGTAATAAAAATATATTTTCTACAAAAACAATCAAACCAAAAAAATCTTCAAATTAAAATGACAAATGGAGAAATGGAGAATTTTAATTTGAATATTTCAATAGTTAAATTTATTTTTGAAGTTTTAATTATGTTGTTACTTCGTTGTACAGAAAAGGTGCGTGCTCGATGATACTTTTTTTTAAAGGTATATTAAAACAAATTAGATTAATGTACTTTTTTGTAGAATAGCTGAATTAAATATATAACCCAATTCAACCTTATTTTCAAATATATTTTTCTCTTCTTCGCTTGTGTCATTTTTGATGTTTCTTTTTTCCTAACAGGGGAAAATGCAGCCGGTGTTTATTTGGTGCTTCTGGAGGATAAAATCTACATCAGTGATGACAGCTCTGTTTGTTAGAAACAAGCCTCACGTCTCAGACCACATTTCCCTCTAATTTCTCTCTCTCTCTTTTTTTTAAGTGAAGTCAAATAAAATAAGAATGTCTAAAATAAATGATGATTGATACTGTTATTTTATATGTTAATTTAAATGTGACGAGACTTTTTTTTTTGTCTCTCTCTTTTTTTTTAATTCAGAGTGGATTTCCATCCTGAGCTGATTTCAGATTTCTGTTGTGTTCTCGGATCATCTCCGCCTCTTTCACACCAAGGTCAACGTGCTCTCTCCTCCATCCTCTCCTCTAAACCAGGGATGACCTCATCCGTTTGATTACTGGAGTGTGAAATCTGCTCTTTGTTCAGACGTTTTTTTTTTGTTTTTGTTTTTTTTGTTTTGTTTTTGTGTGTGTGTGTGTTTGTTTTATGATCTGCATATTTGCAGTTTTAGTTGGAGTTTAGGAGTTCAGGCTGTGATAAACTTAATGATGTAAATTCCTTGATCCCCTGCAGCGTTTCAGCGTTTGTGTTTCTTCCCAAGCAGGTGTTGATTAGAGCCCTTCACACTGCGGTCTGCGAGCTTAAAGTTCCACCACGCAGTATGCACCGTGTGTGTGTGTGTGTGTGTGTGTGTGTGTGTGTGTGTCAGTGAGAGGCACGGCTCCCGCTGCAGACTCTACCTGCGATTAGACGAGCTGCAGGGGTAACTGTCCCCTTTCCAGCCACTTCGTGACACGCCACAGACGGGTGTCATATCTCCCCTTCTCCTAAAGGCCCGCCAGTTATCTCCGGTGACACCAGATATGGATGCAGCGGAGGGAACTGGGGGAGGAAAAAGCCCGGCCTCAGACGCGCGCGTGTGTCCTTTAAACTTGTACTGTATAAATCACAAGTCATTACCAGAGGTCAGCGACTGAGGAGCAACCATTGGACGGTTCGAGCGCGAGGGCCAGCCTGGTTGGAGGAGAGAGGATTTATCTGGCAGTCGGATCTCTGGAGAGGCAGCCATATTTTATGTGACTAGAGATGTAATAACAGGCCTTTGACAAATCCCCGACGGCCCGGCTCCTGCAGCCTCGCTGCGCAGAGCCAGTGCAGCTGGAACAGCAGATTATGAGCAGCACCATTAGCAGGATGATGTGCACAGACTCAGCAAAGTATTTTTCTCTCTCTCTCTCCCTCTCTCTCTCTCTCTCTCTTTTTTTTCTCTCTCTTCAGACAAACACGGTGGCACCCGAGAAGTCAGAAGCTTTTTTTCAGTCACACATACAAGGTTCTTCTCAGTTAATTAGACAGAAATGTAAATTTGATTTTGGAATTTAATTTAAAACTGTGAGATCACATTCTATGTGCATTCTCAAAGCACAGAGTGGTATATTTCAAGTGTTAATTTTTGTTCATTTTGATGATAATGCCTTACACCTAATTCAACCCCCCCAAATTTTGTTTCTCATAAAATAACATTAAATGTACATGTAAGGATTATTAATCAAATTTAACTGGATTATTAATACAGAACTCTATTCTCTCAGGAATAGAGAATTCTTCCAAAGTGCAAACCTCTGTCTGCCACACTTTTTCCTTTCACTTAATTTTCCATGTATTTACTTGGATCTAACACTCTGAACAGCTTCTTTACCTTCCTTTGACTTGACCTCCTGATGGATGGTGTCAGTAACTGTCTGTTGAAGTATATGAACATTTTTATATATATAAAAAAAACATTTTCTATTGGTATTTTTAATGTTCTAATTTTATTTACATTAAAAAAACAGCAAAAAAAAAAAAAAAAAAAAAAAAAAAAAAAACACCTGCAAAATGAACACAGATGCTTGAAACATATTCTGTGCATAATAAATCTGTATGATATAAGTCCCAATTTTTGAATGAGAAAAACCACAGAAATAATTTGACTTTTTGAGGATATTGAAGCCTGTTGACCTCAACTCTCAATTACTAACATTGTTACAAATAAAATGTTAAAGAATTGTCAATTTGGCAGCCAAAATCTGATTTAAAAATGAAGCAGATGTGTTTAAACTTTATATATTCTAAATATTTGCTGTAGTGAATAAAATCTGTATTAATATAATTCAATATATTTGGGGAAAACCCAGCTGAAAAAAGTACAATTTAAAACATTTGTACCTTGGTTCATTTGTTGTCTAACAAAACTTAATGTGTTGATTTTATTGTTCACAACAAAAGGAAAAAAACATTATTGTAATGAAGAGCATGGTGGTGGAAATGGAAATGAAAATATAAAGTCAAACACAACCATCAAAAAAAAAAAAACCTTTGACAACCTGCAATAAGATACCACAAAATTATCATTTAATATTATATAGAGCAAATTACATACGCACCAAGAGGTGAAATGCTAAAACAACCTCCCCTCCCAAAAAAACACACAATTAATGAAAAAAAATTCAGTTTTACTTGCATAGTGGTTTATTCAAAAATAAATAATTAAGCTTATTACAACACAACATATGTTATTAAATCATTCATTCGTTTTACTCAGCAGGAAACAAGAAAGGAAGTCTTGGACAAGACAAAGCGAAACTGTTTCATGCATCCTTATTTGAAAAAATTAAGTTAAAATCTAAGAATAATAGAAATATAAGATACACAACATAACAAAAAAAGAGAGAAAAGTCAAACATCACTATCCCTATTTAGAAAACCCCAATTAGAAAAGCAACACTGTTCTATTTAAACAGTTTGTAAAATTATTTCTAAGGCAAGAGCAATGACTCTATGAATAGTCATTCAAGTGTTCATAATTGAGCAGATTGCAGATGAAACATGCTAACTTGGCAAATTAGGGCTTGAAAAATAAGTTTGACATCAGGGTTTTTCTTTAAAGTGACGATAACATCAAACTGACCCACCTATAGTTTGAAAATTAAGGGTCACAAAAATCATAATCAAAAACACAACATCACACTGCTTTTATTAAATCCAGATAATCAAAATGTATTCTTTCTGCTGCTAAAATGCTGTGGCATAAATTATTATAGTTACAAGATCGATATCTATCTAGAATATTAATTCAGTCTTGTTTATTTTAATACACCACTAAACCACTACTAACGACATTAACACAAAGAACCACGTCAGGTTGAATGTTTTGGACGATGTGTCCACACTGACAGTCAGACATGGTACCGTTGTACCACCAAGTGTGTCATTTTACAGTTTAGGGAGAAATTATATGTTCTTACAGGTACCAGTTTGTTTGAGTAGGTTGTTGGTCATCCTATGCCTGCAGTCCCTTCCTGAACTGATCAGTAAAACAGTTTATGATCAGTGAGTTGAACATTGAGAAACCCAACCTAGAGTCAAAACCCCTACTCTTCAACCTGAAGGTTTTGCAGCACAGAATCAGCCCTTTGAAACGTCTTTAGTTACATCTCTTTTAAACTACTGTATTTATTTCGTGTGTTTTTAGATTTGACTGCTGCGTTTAGCACAGTGGACCATAGTTTGCTCTCAAGCTCAGAGAGATAAGTGGGCATCAGGGCCGCGGCACTGAAGTGGTTCAGGTCCTGCTTGGTGGAAGCGTCTTTTTGCATCGGTGTTGTCTGGTGTCCCACAGGGCTCCGTTCCAGCCCCCCTCCTCTTTTTTCTCATTTGATCCCACTTGGTTTTAGAAAACATGTCATTGCATTTCACCTCTGTGTAGACGACTGTCAGATCTGTATCCATATGGAGAAAATAGAAACATACTCTGTATCCATACATGGCACTTTTTTTTTTAAAATACAACAAAAAAAGTTTTTAGAGAGTTTTTAGATTCCTTGGCTCGGAATAAGCTAGTTGCTGCGTACCTGGGGGTCAAAGTTGACACTGATCTTAAATTTGACAGTCAGATTGAGGCGGTTGTTATAATTTTTCCAGGTTAAAGCCAGGCAGCGCTTTGAGGCAGTCCAGGCCTATGTTGGCGCTCGGCTGGATCTCATCGTGTCGGGGTCCAGAGACCCCGACACGATGAGCTGGATCCTGCTCATCGTGTCGGGGTCGGTGCTTCGTCCATCACTTTCCAACAGAGGGAGCAAAATTCTGCAGCTGGTCTGGAAACTGTAACTCTGAAGTTTCAACACATTTCCCCCCCACTTTAGCTTTTCTTTCACTGGCTGCCCATTTACTTTTAAGATTTAACAATTATTTTTATTTCCCTTTAAAGCCCTCCACATCCCCTCTCTCTCTCTCTCTCTGGGTCTTCTAAACCTGCTGCTCTCTCAGGTCGAGTCACACGTTTCCATTTGTGGAGCCCTGATTTGTCAGTGGAAATTATATGAACATTTTCTCTGTCTTCTGAAAGCCCATCAATCATTTCACCTCGAACTTTGACACCTTGTGAGAAACTGATTAAACTCATTTCTACATTTGTTGTTTCTAGTCCACTGTATGCTTCTCTTTATACTGCTTTAAAATTGAGCTGTTTACTTGTGTTTTTTATGTGCTTTGAACCTATTTTAACTGCAAAGTGCTTTGGTCCCCTCCTGGTTATTTAGAGATGCTTTATAGATAAAGTTGGATTGAATTGGAAAAACTGCGTCATCATTGTGTGATTTCACTCTGTTTGCCGCTGAAGTTTTCTTTGACGATCAGAAAAATGTGACAAAAAGAAAAAAGCAAAAACATACAAATATCTGCAACAGGACAAGAGCGCTGTACGTTAAAATCATATTTAGTCATTCTGACATTTGAACTTGGCTAAAGAAATTTGAAACAGGGGAAATTTAATCTGAATAAAATCCACTGCGACTTGTAAATACGACTGTAGACGTAAACCATTTGTTTCAATACAATTCTGCCTGAAACTCTTAAATTAAAAAAAGGGCAAATTAATTATCTTATGGAAAATGTTCTTTATGTAATCACAGTCTAAAAATGAGCTACATCAAAATTGCCTCTAAATCAACTATAAAGTACAGAATTAATGAGAAATCGGGTATCGGTTGACTGCGTCTATAAAACACTTGGTTTTAGCCCTAACAGTCAATAAATTATGAGTCTTACTGACTTCATTCTTCAAGCAGTTAAAAAAAAAAAAAACTCCAGCAGAAAACAGGTGCACAGCCTCCCAAGAAACACAAGAAGTGCAGGAGTTTCCCCCCCGCGGAGCGCTCAGCGTGGAGCCGCTCCCTCCTCAGTGAAACCTTTTCATGGGTCTTTGGCTGTGGTAATGTGAAATCTGCTCACTGCTGTTCGGCTGCAAAACAATCGTCCAGTTTGAAACAAGTATTTTAAAGCTGAGGGTGTTTTTTTGTTTTGTTTTGTTTTGTTTTTTTGGCTCCTCGCAGGTCATGGTGAAAGTAAAGTCTGAATCTGTTTGGGTCGCAGGATGCGTCTCACCTGGCGGGGTTGTTCTCACGCTGCTCTGCCAGCAGGAACAGACTGGCCCTGATCATGCTGCTGTGGTTTGGGGCCTGTTCACTTGTTGTTGGCGGAGCCTGAACATAAGCATTCCTAATTCACAGAGCACGTGTTTTTTTTTTTTTTCTTGAAAGCTGCACATATGTGGCAAGGAAATGAAAATGATCCTGCACCACTGCAGCTTTTTTTCCCCACCCCCTCCTCCTCCTCGTTTGGAGTTCAGCAGTAATCAAACCATCACCTCCGCACACCTCTTCCCTTCGCTCGAGCTGCTGATGAATCCCCGCGCTGCATTATGAATACCACAGAGCAGCAGCAGACAGTGCTTCATTTCAATGTTCCTCCTTTCTCATCTGCACTTCTCCATAAAACAGAGTAAGCAGTCGAGGCTGAAGGATTGTGTTATTTGGAAAGGCCGGAGCGGAAAAGATTATTCAGAGGCTTTGGTAATAAAAACTGCCAGAGGAGAACTGAGGAGAATTATGACAGCAATCCTTTAGTTTTCATTTGTGGAGGCTGTTTTTTTCCCCCCTTTCTTTCTTTTTGGATGCGAAGGAGGACAAAGAGACCTGGAGGTGAAAAACAACAGAAAACCTAATTTGTCATGTTGAGAAGTGTAAATGCCAGCTGCATTCTCGATGATTACTCATATGGTAAATTGGAGATCAAACTGGATTTTTCGGACTCGTTACTTAATGTTTACGGACGGCTGCAATTACCTGCTCAGCCTCTTCCCGGCCTAATGTCTCAGAAATGTTTATTTTGTTGCAGAGTTGCTGTTTCTCACTGTATATTTTATGCAAACATGCCTTGAAAGTGTAATAATAAAGGCTGTGGTGATTACACAAAAAGTGGGCTTCGGTCGTGGTAATTCAGAAACCCTGAGGGTTTGTCTGAAACACAAACGTGGAGGAATCTCTCTGCTGCATTCTTTCAATCCTTTCCTCATTTTCTTTTCTTTCGCTCCCTTTCCCCCTGTCATGTGTCCCTTCAAGTACTCACATGTCCACACACACACCCACACACCCACACACACACAAGCACTCCATTTGAGAGATGGCCCCTGTCTTTCAATTAGCCTGCAATGGCCCTCTTACAAGGCTGGCGTCTGGCGAGTTAGGCCCGCAGCAGATGCTGCTGCGGATGGGCCGTTCATCTGCAGCCTGCAGACTGTATTGAATAGTCATTAGGGTGGAGCCGACCATTCATGGCAGGAGAAGTGACTTCCTGTGGGAGGAGATGCTGCTACTGCAGCAAGTTAGCTTCAGCCTCTTCTCTGTGAATGTTTTTATTTTTTTTCTGAGCTCTGATCTACTGGTAACTATTTTTATGATTTTTATAATTTTACAATAGGCGTGACTGTTTATATGGCCCTTAATTGGCTTCCTGTTAAATAGATGACAGATTTTCTTTGAGATGATTCCATTTTACAGCTTTTTATATAATTTGAGCCCAAATGTCTGCTTCTATCTTTACTCCGGATACTTATTCGCTTATTCCAACTAACGTGATTATTCGATGGTCTATAATTAGTAATGTGTGCTTTTGCGTCAGCGTTTCCAAAGTTTCTAGAGTGAATGGCTCTACAGTTACTTACTTTGATGTGATGAGAAGCTTTTACTGAGTCTTGTGTTTTCTTGAGGTAATCTGAAGCAGCTCACAGGAACTCAGCCATTTGGTGGAGTTAAAGCTGCATATAAAAATATGAGCTTTAAGCTTTTCGCCTTGTATTGTGTTTGAAGTGAGCGGAGAGCGGAAGTAGTTTTTGCATTAACCGAATTGACTGCTAAAGACTTGTTGTCAGGCAGGCTGACAACACCTGCTTATAAAAACATCACAGAAGACTCCATCGCGTCTAAATTGTTTCTCTGGGAGCATTTTTGGTCCTCTGTGGAAAACGGAGTGGAAGCGATGACGGACCAGATTAAATAAACGTGTAACGCTTTCTGTAAATAGCTAAGTGTTAGCTGCTAACGTCACTAAACTTGGTATCTGATTCATGGCCTCCAATCAGCACTGAACCAAGGCCCTGGCCGCACTAGCAACCCGAAAAAGCGATTGCCCCCTCAACCTAATAACCGGTTGTGCCACATTTGGCAGCAAAAATTGCCATAAACTGGCAATGGGTCTTTCCCGTCTCTGTGGAGGAATTCATGTCCACTCTTCTATGCAAAATTGTTTTAATTCAACCACGTTGGTTAGTTTTGAGTAGGAACAGGCTGCTTAAGGTCATGCTACAGCACCTTAATTGGATTCAGGTCCAGCGAGGACGATTGTCCTGCTGCATGAAGCTGGTGTGCTGGTGCCTAAGGTCCCAAACTGATGGCTACTTCAAGATTTACTTGCAAAAGAGCAAAATTGATGGTCTCATCAATTCATCCTGAGTCAGCAAAACAGCGCCAGACCGTCACACTGTCACCGTCAGCGTAGATCGGGGTCTTCAACTCCGGCTCTCAAGGGCCGCTGTCCTGCAGGTTTTAGATGAGTTTTTGTAAATGAGAAATGTGGACTTGTATCGTCTTTGGCTGCCACAGTTGCAACGTCTCTGCATCTGAGATAACTGAGGCATGAAGTGCTTTAGGTTTCATCCTTGGTCCCATTACTGCCTCCCCGATAAGTCGCAGATGTGTTCTTGGAGTAATTTTGGTTGGCGAGCTAACTCAGTGGAAGGTCCACTCCATCGCCACCGGAGTCCTTGTAACTGGTTTTGTTTTAACTCTTTTCAGACTGGTGGATGTTAACTATGACTTCTCGAAGGTTTAGCCTACTTCGTCTTTGCAGACGGGTTCGCTCTAAGGGTCTTGGTTCTGTCAGTAATCGGGTCGAGGTGTTACTGGTGAAACAGAGTCAAATGATGGGGTTTGTCACTGTAACTGGATTTGACATGGAGGAGCTTTTATATCCTTTCTCATGAGGTCAAGCCTTTTCCCCAAAATAAATAAAATCATTTAAAATCGTGTTTTGTGTTTACTGTGGATATCTTTAAGATTGTTCAAATTTGTTTGATAATCAGAAAAAAAACAAAAAACAGAATAAAATATGTAGGCGGCTGAATATTTTTTCACGGCACTGAATGATTTCTTTGGGAGAATCTTTAGCCTAGCACTGCTTTAGCCGTGCTCCGGATCCTCTTCTTTTGATTTTATGTTGCGTAGATTAGAAACTACACATTTGTTTGGTTAAAATCTAACAGAGAACATACCTTCTGAATTAAAAAAAATAGCCATAGAAGCGCAGATGTTTTATATTACTGAAATGTAACCTGCATTTACCTTAACTGTCTGTAAGTTAAAGTTTGTTCAAATGTGTAATTCAAGGTTAAGTAAACATTTATTAAAAATAACACAGGAAAGCATTGTCAATACTGTCATTTTTGGCACCTGGACTGGAATATTTACACTGACTACAGATACATCTCTCCTGAAGACAGTTTTCCCAAATATATTTCTAAACCTGAGTATCAACGCAATGCTTTTACTCAGTTTTGACATTATGTTGGTTTTTGCCGTTACACCTTATTTTTCTGTAATGTGAGCGCTTTCAAATGCTGCATGCAACTCTTAGACTTACAGCAGCAAACTAGTTCTTGAGGTTTGTTATATAATTTAGCTCTGAGAAATGAAGGAGAAAGCCAAGGAGGAACACCGGCTTCGGCTATGGAAGCCCCCCGTCGGTCCGCAGAGCCACGAGCCAGTCTGCCGAGTCTGTGCCCGATTTGTCAGCTCTCAGTGGGTCCGTTCACGAAGCACCTGGCAACCCTGCTCAGCAGAATACGGTGGCTGCCACGGCCATACACCAACACACACACAACCATATGCCCCCATTGTCATTCCAATGAGCTTGGACAACATTCACTTTCGCCTCCTTTCAGCTAGCGTTATCAATACAAACCCCATGTGGAGGGGCCTGGGTCAACAGAGAGTCTCTCTACAAAGTGGCTGCTGACACACAGAAGCACACAGAGAGAGAGACACACACACACACCCCAGTACCTCCCTTCGCTCCTCCTCCTCCTCTGCTAAACCCCTGTAGGCTGAACTGAGGAAATGTGAATTAGCTTCATCAATGCAGAGGTTAACATTGCGCAAAGATGATGTTGACCTCTCGTTGTATTCTTGGTTTGATGTCTTTCTTAGGGGCCAAATGCTTATGAATAAAAATGGCGAGGGGAGAGGTTGACAAAGGGATTTGTCTGACTAATGCCAAAGGAGAACCCCTCAGGGAGGCTCTGGTTAAGCCCAACGCCTCTGAATCCCCCCCTGCAGTGTTATCAATCACAGAGGGGCTCGCGCGGCGCTGTTATTGTTTTTGCCATAATTGTGTCAGGATGGCTTTCATTTGTCTCTAATGAAAAGTGTCTGCATTCGTCATGCTAATGTGGTGACAGCGTAAATATTACACAACATATGTGTTGCCAGTTTGGGCCTCTGCGGTCATAAATAATTTATTTTCACTTAAATGGTCAATGGGAGGGCCACTTTACCCAAATGATGGAAAAGAAAGAAATCCAATTTACTGCTGGCAGGTAAAGATTTTAGACTTAAGGTGTCCAGCTTTGACAGCCCAGTAAAGCTGGCGTAACAACGCGCTTTATATACGCGAATTTAGTCGATATTTCAGACGAGAAATTATGTGAGTTTAGCATGTGACGGACAAGTAAATCTCCAGGGTCTCTGGGCATTTTTAATACAATTAAAACAAAAAACAAATGTTTATTTGAAGAAAGCATAAAAGATTTCCCATGACCTCGTTGCACAAGGGACCACGCCCTAAAACTAACACTTAGTTGAAACAATTTTTGCTCCATGGCACAAAGGCAGTCCCTAATAAGAGAATAAATCTGGTGATTGTTTATAATCAGGGAAGCTACCATAAGGCCGACAAAACAACAAGAACTCGTTCTGCTCTACAAGCGACAACAATCTCTTGAGTTCTGCAAATTTCTGGATTGAGCAGTAGCATTTTATTTTTTTTTCTTTCAAAGAAAATGTCTCTAAAATATTCCAAAACCTTCTGGGATGGAGCCAAACTGGGAGATCTGGGCACAAATCCTCTCAGTCTGAGAGAGTTGGGGAGCTTTTGCAATCAAAAAAGTTCTCCAACTCACTCAGGTTGCAGCCTGGACTGGGCCAATACTTCCAAGTCAAGATGTGGGCTGCTAACAGATGATGAAACTGAACTGTATTACTCTAGAGGTGTTCACACTTACACAGCCAGATTATTGAAGGTTTTTATTTTTGATAGGTTTTTCCTCAAATGCATCCTGAGTTGCATTTGTACTAATACATGTGGAACCGGTTTGAAATGATTTGTCAAATCTGGTGTGAGCTCAAACTTCAATTTGACAGAAGTGTGTGCATCTTTGAAAGGAGTGAAAACATCAAATTCAACTGAAATGGTATTGATTGAAAATAAAAATCACATTTTTCAGAAACTAATAGACTTAATTTAAATGAAAATCTTTTTAATGGCCAATTTTAAATCTAACCGTTCTTAGCTTGGGGGGACTTAAAATCCTTAATCTGGAAATCTGTCTGCTAATGAAGGAGCTTATTCTGACACTATAAAATAAATTTTGGTTGTCCGTGGTTCACTGATGAAAGGTGAACTGACTGGAGATTGTTCTTTGCCTTCAGTGGACAAAAAAATATAAATATCTTGGTATTTTGTTAGGAAGCAATAGTGGCATGCAGCAGCAGATGCATCGACAAACTGGGGGTCCAAAGGATCCCAATGTGGTTTTGGGACCAAACAGAACCAGCTGCAGAGTTTGACTGTGAGATCAGGGATAAGTTTGCAGGTGAAATAAACTTTTTTTTTTTTTTAATCTGTGACTCAAACTGTTCCAGATGTAAAATATGGGAGCTGGATGCAACAGAATCAGCACTAATTTCACAATACACTGATAGACTCTTCCACAAACGAGTTAATAACTATTGGTAAGGACATAAACAACAGAAAACCTGAGGCAAGGAGGGTGAGGCAACCTTTAACCCTGGTATAATTGAGAAACATGTCGGCACAGGCTGGTTACACACTTCAAACTTGATTTGTTTTACAATGAGACGTCTGGGTTTTTTTGTGTCACTATTCGTGAAGTGCGCAGGGGGTGTGCAGGTGCTCATCTTTGTTTCTTCTTTGTGTGCAAACAAATTAAGCACAGCAGCGCACTCCCACACATGATCAGCTCCACGGGGCCTGAGCTCGAGTTTATGACTTTATTAAAAGCGTCTTGTTTCATCTCATGCTCTCCCGGCAAAGTATAGCACACTCCATATATCACACCGTTATTATAGGTAATTAAGAACAAAACTTGGTGTTATGTGGGGCCTGTTGTGCATATAAGCAGAATTGACCATTTTAATTGCTAAGGAGATAAATTTTCCTGCACTTTATCTTCTGTGAATGATATTATAAGAAGAACCTGGCAAAGGCATTTATTATGCTAACAGCTCCCCTTAAAAACGAGCTGTAATGAGACACAGCAGCTATTTGCTTTACTTTAATGCCAGGGTGAGGAGAGTAAATCAAGTATCCTGCTGCAGCCCGAAAGCTTTGAAAATCATCTTTGGCTGTGTTGCAAATGCAAAATGCAGATATTCTAGAAGGAGGACGTTCATTTCTGTCAGCAGGGTTCAAATAATCTGAGGTTTGAAGAGAACGAAAGAGGGGATGAGTCTACACAGATTCAGCTGAACAAAAGAGACTGAGTCCACTCGGCATTAACCCGAAAGGTCGGGACGGTGGGCCGAGTTGGACGTCTGGCTCCACCCTCAAACTGTTTTGATTGGACAATTCTTCTTCTTTCTCTCCAAATATCCGGTTTTAGTCTCATAGTATTTTCATTTTTTAAGTCATGCAGTGAAGTCAGTTTTAAGCTGGATATTTGACAAACATTCTCTCTGTGACTCACAAGAGGCAGCCATTTCTTTTCACGCCAGGTGACGTCGATGAGGCCGCTGTTGGAAAGACTCCAGAGCGCAATCAGCTAATTCCAGTCAGCTGTAAACAAAAAGAGGTTCCCAAAAATCAGCCAGTAGCTTCCAGGTGACTCAAACACGGAGAATCGATGCTGAATTGTGGTAATGCACAACGTTTGTGAACTGCCAGAAAAGACCATAGAAGATGATGATGATTTGTGGCACTGGGTGTGACATCACCACCGCTCTTGCTTGTGAGTCTTATTTTTCCTCCAGCAGGTTGATAGTTCACCAGTGCATTCAATCAGATACTGATTAAGAATCAATTATCCAAACTATTTCTGATTCAGCAAATATTTTGTAAAATATTACTTCCTGTAAGTTATGCTTTATTTTCCTTTCAGCGTTGCATTATGAACTGGTGTTTCAACAAATAAATGCATTCATGATGTATATTTGAATTCTGCAAAAAACATGGCTAAAAGAGAATAAAGTGATACATTTTTTGCAGCAGTAAAATAAAACTGATAAGGTATCAAACCAAGCGATGTGTTTTAATCTTTTGCATTGGGATGTTTTCAGTTTCCAGAGTAGTGCTCTACATCGACAGCTCACTCCATGTTCTCCTCCACATTGTTTGTCGTTTTATTTCTAAACTTCACGTCTGCAGGGTAACTGCTGGTGGATTTGTGGTTTATGAATGGTCAGAAGCAGAACGCTAAAGGTTTCGTCTTTCTGGGATTTTTTTTTTATGGAAAAGGCCTTTTTAGTGAAGGTTAAAGTAAGGTTCCTTGCATTATAACAAAACTGCCCTATTTTGTCTCTTTATCCTTTCAACCTCTCTCTGATGAATGGAAATGGAAATGCTGGCAGCCTTTAGGTAATCTTAGATTTATTGATAAAAAAAATAATTATGGAGCCATGTGGATAAACGGGTCTTAAAATTTACTTTTTGTGTTAATATTTCAGACTGGATTTCTTTTTATGGGACTGACTGATCGAAAGACAAAATAACATGTTTAAATTAATATAAATCATTTTTCCAGAAAATATGCTGCCATTGTTTTTCAGTCGTGTTTGTTTTCTTTTAAATCCATCATTGAAAAACAAATAATGATGCACCAATATCAGTGTTTTCAGTCATCAACCCATCTCAGGATCCGATAAAAATGCCCAAGAATCAAACTATACTGAAATCGTTTCAGCCATTTTTAATTTTTTTTCTATTAAAAGAGTGGAATAAACGTGCCAGGATTTAAAATGTTAAATGTGTCTAAATAGTACAACAATAAATCTTTGAGGCTAAAGTATTTCAAGAGATCAATTTGCTCATAGCGGGTAAGAAAATAATATTTTACATTCATATTGCAGCTTTTCAGAAGCTCGGATCATTTTGGTCGAAAGGATTTTGAGAGTTTCGTTGGTCAACTTGATGCTGCGGAAACAATAATAAGACAACAAAATCAATCACTCAAATTATTCAATATTAATAGTAGTTTTTAAAAAGACACTTTAAGTGAAGTAAAACATCAATACATTTATTTCATTTTTTTTCATCATTACGTGTCTCTGTCTGTGTTTAAGCCCCGCCCCCATGACCCTGAAAACGATTAAACGGCCTAAACGACGGATGAATCCACGTCTTCCCACCTTTATGTGAGCGTTTGCCAGTCCTGAGTTTTCATACGTTCACACATTTTCGGGGGGAAAAACAACATCCCATCCGTTACAACTTCCCGTCTGTTTGGCGTCGTTCACGGCGAGCCGAAACAAGCTGCGCCTTTCCCGCCCTCTCCTTCTCCTCGCCACCAGATGAGCGTGGCCTGGAGGAGGAGGGCCGCCATCCATCCAGATCTGCGCCCGTTCCCGCCGTTTAAACCCGAGCAGGCTCGACTAATGCCCCTGCCTCACTCCTCCGTCTGCTGCTTCGCGGGCTTTGTTCGAGACGGCTCCCGCGCTTCCCCCTCTCCATCCGTCTTCTTCATATTTTTCACTGTCTAATTCTTCCCTCTTTTACCTCGATCTCTGTCCCCGTCGCCAAACACTCTCCGCATTCCTCTCCCCCCCCCTTTCATTTTCCTCCTTTTTACCTTTTGCATTTCTCTTTAGCAAATCTTCCTAGCCCCCCTGCACCCCGTCCTCCCATTCAATTCTTGTTCTCTTGTTAAAATAAATAAAAAATAAAAAAAGAGAAGGAGGGGGCGAGGAGGAGGGAGCTTAGATGAGAAGTCGGTGGCGTTGAGCCGAGGAGGACACACTCCACTTAGATAAATATCCCCATCGCTCTGAGCAGAGCCAGGGAGATTTATTCATCCGCCGAGCTGGCAGAAAATTGACTTGTTTCATGGGGGCAGGCCGGTGACGCATTGCCATGAGAGGCAAGGAGACAGGATGGAGGGAGGAGAAGGAAGGATGAAGAATAATAAAGAGAGAAAGGACAGGAGGGGGCGGCGGGGGGAAAGGGCGATCTAGCAAGAAGGGAGGGAGAAAAACGATAAAGAGAGATGAGAGAGAGTGATGTCCCTCCCCTTGTAGCAGAGGATAAAGCCAGTGGGGTGGTGAAACAGTGATGAGGGAAATGGTACAGTTGACATTTATATAAGAGGATATTGATGAAGCCGAGGCGCAGGCCGACTCAATCCAGTCCTCCTCTTCCTCTTTTACCTCTTCTATCTTGTTTACTACTTTTCACTCTTCCTCCGCTTGTCTTTTTCGCCTCCATGTCTCCTTCAGCTCTCTCTGTCTTTGCCCTGACAAAGTGCTCTTATTGGACACTACATCCTCATTGAGGCACAGGGGCCACAACCTTGGGTGACTTAAGACTGGAGCCGCCAATGCATCACGGCGATAATCTCTTATTTTCGGCCTCCCACGTAGCGTCATCCCTTAGCAGAGGAGAGGGAAAAAAAACAACAACAAAAAAAACTACAGCTTTCCTGTTTTTCATATCGGCTCCATGCTAACACAGCAAATAAGAGGAGACGAATGCTGCCTCCCCTCGGCTTTTCCAAAGAGGTGAACGGAGGAGCTGTGTGTGTGTGTGTTTGAGTGTGTGTGTGTGTGTGTGTGTGTGTTTGTAAGCGCGTATGTGTTCTGGGAGCACTGGGGTGTGGAGGATTTCTGCTTGTATCAGCACCTGAGCTGCACAGAGAGAGAAGTGTACAGAGGAGAAAGATGGGGAAACTGGGAGTCTGCGTGTGTGTGTGTGTGTGTGTGTGTGTGTGTGTGTGTGAGGGTGGAGGTTGAAGGAAGGGGGGATGGATAACAGGAGGTAGAGCATAGTATAATTTAGTCACACTGAAGCTCAAGAATCACATCAGCCTTGGATAGGGACCCAGGGTGATCATTTAAATTGGGAATTAAGTCACCAGCGAACGGTTAAGTTTCCACCGAATCGGTGTTTTATTAAAGGGGAAGTCAGTCGTCTGATTGTGCAGGTGAATCTGCAAGAGCTCCAGGTCTGGGTGATGCGCTTATTCCACGGCTGGACTTGGGGGTGGAGGGGATGATGGAGGATTTGCTGACGGAAGTGATTCCTCACAATAAACAAGCTCTTTAAACCTAATGAACATACGGCTGTGAAGGAGGAGTGGATCGAATTATTCCTAATGCGCAGTCTGAGTGAACAAGTGGCACAAATGATTCATTCCAGACTGGAAAATGTACAATTGAACATTTAAAAGATTGTTGGGTTTTTTTAAGTTTGCCTCTCCATAAATCCAGGTTCATTTCATTTCATTTTTAGTAATTTAGTTTGGAAAGTCAAACGCACAATGGAGCGATATGTTTAAGACATTCCCCTCAGTTCATTTTTAGGGATTATGGTCCAAATGAGTAAAACTCAGAATGTTACCTCAGATCAACAAAAACGGATTTTAAAACAGAAACGTGGGCTCACTGACTGTTCACGTTCGTTACTCTCAGCTCTGCCTTTTCACTCAGACTCCTGACTCTGGGACTTTGACTCCAAATTAACAGTGCAGTAACTTTTCTCCTTCGCTCAGGTAAGACCTTCCTGACGTTGTCTCTGGCTAAAGGGAGGCTTAACCCAAAAAATGTTAAACACGTCTGCGTGTGGCGGCTCTTCAGTCACTGAGTTCAACATCAGTAAATCTTACCCAAGCTCTCAACTTGTGCGCCTCTTTCTATTTCACATCTTCCACTCAGTTTTCCCTTAATTTTCTTGGATGCAGCTCTATAAACAGCCTGTTTCTGTAGCAACGTTGTTTTGTGGCGAAACCTTTTTATGAAGGGTGTGAGTCTGTCAGACAAACGTCAAGTCAGCGTTTGTCCCAACGATCGTGGGGATAAACATAAAATAGTGTTTCTGTATTAAACATGCTTTATTTTCTTTTTTAATTAACAGCAATAAATGCTTGCAATGTAGCACTTGGTTTGATCTTAGTTTCATTTTTAAGAAAGAATTACAGAAATAACTTTTTGACGACATTGTGATTCATGGAGATGCATCCCTAGACCAAATATCTCCATAACTCCGTCCTCCACCTGCAGATGTTTTCTGAGCTTTGAAACATAATTTTACTAGAATATTTTGATTCATCTTTCCATTTAATAGGTCCAGAAATAAAAAACAGAATATCTTTCTTCATATTTTGCTGTCTTTTCTTAATTTCCTTTTTGTTTTTACTTCCTTCTTTCTCTTATCTATTGATTGTGTCATTTTCTTTCTGCCTCATTTAATTTCCTTCCTTCATAAACTTTTGTGTTTTCCATTTCAAAACAAATGTAAAGTTCAGGAAAACTAGGAAGTCTGGACTCAAGAACCTTGAGAGGACATGGAAAAGACAAACTAGCAGCATGCAAATCTACAGATCAGTCCAAGTTTAAGAAAAAGAAAATCCATCATAAAAGTCTTATTCTATGATCTAATGGATACAATCAGATCAGTGTTTGCCAAATACAGACTAACTCAGTGAAGTTGGTCCCCACACCTTCTTCAAATTAAACAAAATTAGTGTCAGTCATTTGTATCATTATAAACGTTTCTCAGATTTAAAACAAAAACTTTCCAGAGGTCAAAGATCATCCTGCTAACAAAATTCATAAATTAATTGGGCTCTGTTTGTAGTGCGGTTGATCGACACCAAATCTTTTTGCGACTGTGGACGTTGACTTCAATGACCTCCAGAAATACTTATTAACGTCTTTAAAATGATAGCGGCGCAAACAAAACATTTTTAACCGCACAAAAATGTTGTGACTCCAATGTTGTTTAATCTGAAGAAGAGGAGCCATCTTCACTCAGGCCAATAATCAGCACCACTTGTCTCGCATGAGGAGCCAGAGCTCAAACTAACACACGTCTGGTTAAAACAGCCTGTGGTTTTCTGGGAGGGCTGTGAGGTGTGTGTGTGTGTGTCGGTCCGAAAATCTGAGACCGTTTGTGCCTTTTGGAGTTGGAGTAAATGTGAGTGGCAGACGTGCAGAGGGGCGCCGTGACCTTCTCCCACTGCACTGTAACTCAATCAGAGCTCAAGGCGTGACACCGTAACCCTGCGTGGCAGGAAGTGACCCGGCTGCGGCGCTCTGCTAATGCCTCCACTAACGGGTGTGACCGCGCCGCGCTCATATCCCCCCGGAAAGCCAAGCCGGTCCGCTGCCACTCTCTTACAAATGAGCGATAAGCCCCGGTTTTATCTTTTGGTGCGATTTGCTCGGAAATGTGTGTCCAGGATGACGAGTTCACAGGTTACCAGCTCTCGGGTTACGGATTCATTAAGGGAATTAATGAGGCTTCTGTGGCAGCTGGATTAAGAGAGTATCTGCTTTCCTTGCAGGCATGCTGTCCAAAAGCCTCCATTGGAAACAATCTGCATCGAGCACAATTATTTTAAACGTCTTGTAAACGGACAATGGCTGCTCTTCAGAACCTGAGCCCGGGTGTTGATTTTTCTCAGGCCGTGAGGTGGCCCGAGGTTAGGACCGCAACACTTGTAGATGTTTAGATAGGAGAAGCTGCCTACATGAGCTCATCGCTGAGGCTGGATGAAGGTGGTGGGCCATGTTTCGGCAGCTGCTCAGGAGAAACACGCAGCTCACAAACACCTGCAGAGCCTCACCGGGTGGGTGGTGCGTTCAAGTGCCTCCGCATCACCAGAGAATCAAGTTTTCAGGTTTCTTGATGCGTCAGGATTTTTTAACATGTCTTTTTTCACTTTTACCAAAACAAGTGCTTGGCAGCAGATTTTTAAATAGACACTTTGCAAGAGGAAAATAGAAGCATCTTCCTCCTTTGGATGGTTTCTGAACATATTAAAAGGTCGTGGTGGAAAAGCTCAATCAGATTTACGCTCTCACTTTTTTAAGACCATCCTAAATTATTTTTGTTTGTGTTTTAGACATTCAGAGGTGGACTAGTTCCTGTGCTTTGTTGCTCTACTGTAGCAGTGCCCAAAGTGGGTCCTGGAGGGCCGGCATCCTGCATGTTTTAGCTCTCTCCCTGGTTTAACGCACCTGGATCAAATGATGGCTCGTTAGAAAGCCTAAGAAGAACATTGACAAGCTGAGGAGGTTGTTACTACAAACAGGGAGAAAACTAAAACATGCAGGATGTCAGTTTGGGCATCGCTGCTCTACTGCATAACCAAAATGCTCTTGAGATTACAACCGTCAACAATGGTTCAGATTTTCAGCTACAGGCAAATTAATGTTTCCATCAATTAGGAGAGGTGAGAATAAGTTTTGAAGAAGAAACACAGTTTCACATCATCCACAGTCCTGTGTAGCCATTAGTGAGACGCTCTTTTCTGAAATGCTGCATCAGTTTTACAAAAGTAGCTCTGGGACTCAATATTCCAAGATGTTGAACTTTGGTCTCATCAGTTTCACGTGATGTTTTTTCCAAAATGCTTTAGGATCATATAGTAATTATGTAAGTTTCCTGTATTTTTCTTATTGTTTAATCTTGAACCCCTCAATTTTCTAATGCACGGCATTTGGTAAGTGTGTTAAAAAGTTACTATTTGGTTATTTTCTGACGAGAGTACCAAATATTTGCTGGGCCTATACATGGTGGTTCTTTCAATTATAGCCACTTCCTGACAGAAATGATGGGCTAGACTGATAAACAGCAGCCCTTTGTTCAAGGCTTCGCTTCATACGGAGAGTCTGGACCCTCAACTATCAAGAAACTATTGCTTGCTGGAAGTATGGACTCTGTTGAAGTCCTAAATGTTGCCCAGTCACTAACATTTGTCCAGGAAGCAATGCACCAGTTCAACATTGTGAAGGAATGCAAGTCAATGGGGAAAAGCCCAGACTGTGCTGTGAAGGGAGATGAGAAATGAGCAGCATAGCAAAGGAAGGCAATGGCCAGGCTAACGCTGAGCTAACTGGCGGTGCTGTAACACAGAATGACACACACAAAGAAAACAGGGCATGAGTAAAGAAGTCATGTGACGTAAGTGCAGCACTGATCGCTGCCATGTTTTGGTTTGAAAGAGTGAAGCGCCACAAACACATGCAGATTACAGAGAGCAATAACGCTACAATCTGATCCTTTCAACAAAAGACAACTTGCATGCACACATTGTTGAGAATAAATAATTCTGCGTTTTCCTTCTTTTAGCTAGTTGCAAAGCTAAAGCTAAAGGAAAATGACATGTTAGGAAACTCCTTCAAAGCTAAGGTTACAGGATATGACACACTAGGGAACGCCCTGTTTAGGGCGAAGCTTAGATAGAGGCTAACGAAGAGAATGGAAAACTTTTGTTTGATGCCATTTTGTCCTGCTGGCTCCTAAAAGTCGCATGAGAAATGGACCAGCTGTATTTCGGTATTAATAAATGGAATTCATGAATTCAACTCACCGACTCTTCTTCAGCCTCATACATCAAGAACTCAGCATGGAGAATGGATAAATTCTCCACAACACTGAAACATAAATTTGCCGTTTTGGAATTTTCGAAAATGCTCGTTGCGAAAATGATTGTTTCTGGTCTCCCAACATATGTGGACGCCTAGCCTGAATGACAAAATAGCTTTGCAGACAGACCAACAACCGCGTGAGTTACTGGCATTCCTTCACAGCTGCACCCAGTTTCTAATCACCCACCTGCTCCTTCTTCAGCAATCAACTCTCCTGCATAAATAGGCAGCCCATCCTGTTAGGCCACCAGCTGGTTTTACCTGAGAATCACCCCTTCAGTTTAGCGTTTGTACATTTTTGTTTTTATTCCTACTTTTTTTAGATTAACTGTTTCTTTCTACCGTTTGAATATTGTATTGACATTTTTTTATTCAATTCTGCCATCAGGTATGAAGACTATAGTAAATCAGTACTTTTTTCTCAAAATGCAGCTTTGTTTAAGTTTGAATACAATGTTTTGATGTAACAAATCACAATCAACCATTTTCAGCCAATTGTTTGTGACAAAGTGAAACCTAAATGCCAAATAATTTCTGATAAGCCACTAACAGCTGCAGCGCACTCGGCTAAGTTAAAACGGCCCGAATCATCTGCGTGCTGCATTTAAAAATAGATAATCAGATCTTTGTTTTCGTGCATGTGGTGGAACAGGTGCAGAGTTTAAACAAGAGTGGCAACATCCGAGTGCTTTCTGTGAGTCGGAAATCGTGAGAGGGGATGAGGTCGGCCCTGAGAGCCGAACGACCCAGAAACAGGTCGTAAACCGGAGGTGCCGCGGATTAAAAGCGATTTCAAAAATTCACGTATGAAGGTGATGGAGATGGTTTGGGTCATTGAGACGAGCCTTCGTGAGCTATTTCAGTCTGCTGTGGGGGTTTTTTTTTCCTTCACCCCCCACCCAAGTTCCTTATACAATATATGAATCGGATTACATGCAGCAGAACAGAGACAAACGTGAAAGTGTGCAGGCATGCCGTAAACGCATCGGCACACATGCAGTTTTCAGAGATGTGCCCCCTGATACTCATGTTTGTTATCAGAGCTTGTGTTGGGGAAAGGGCTTAGTTGCGAGGTCAGAGGTCAGGACATCGGGATTTCATAGCCAAAAGAGCTTGGGCCTCTTGTGAGAGAGCGTGGCCTCGCAGAGGTGCAAAAACAAAGAATAGAAACCCTGGACAAACAGAGAGGAATAACAAACGACAACATCAGAGGAAAACATGAAATCGACCGCTCCGTCTGCCAGAGAGTGGTGGTAGTGGGGGGGAAAAGCCTGGAATAGAGCAAAACAAGAAACCAGGAGGAAAAAAACAAAAGAAGAAAAGCTCAACACAGTAGTAAAAATGCAAATAATATTTACTGTCCTTATTTCTTTGTCCCTGCTCTTTTCTGGATTTGCATCCTCGAGTCCCGTCATTTGTCTTGGCTGGTAAAAACAATTTAATATTAGAATAAATTACAAATGGAAGACTGTTGCCTGGGATAGATTTTTCTTGCGGGAAGTTCAGACTCCGCCAACATTAATGTCTCCTGCCACCGTAGGAGGCATAAATCTCTTTTTTTTTTCCTCCTCTCCCCTCCTTTTTGCCTTGAATCATATAAGGATATTGAATTACTCCCCTGCTCTGCGCACGTAGAGGCATTGTGCATTACATTGACTGATAAGCTGTCACCAGCAGTTTAACTTAGAGACATTCAAAGAGTAATACACCAGTTGAGGATAAACTAACCCCGGTCCCCTCAGACTAAGCTATGACGCTGTCACGGTGAAAAATACGGCGGGGGCATTTCATATAACATGCAGCATCTGGCATCTGAAAATGGAGGAAAAACACCTCTGAACAATGCTTGGTTTATGGCTGTTTTCATGCCGGCTGACAGTTTTACCCTTGAAAAGGCCCGGATCAGGAAACTAAACTGGCTGATATACACTCATCACTGTGGCTGCAGAGGTTTTTGTTTTCTTAAAAAAAAATGGCAAAATCTACTCAAAACGATACAACAAATCCTTAAAAACATCATCAGTGGCTTGTTGTTGAGCCTGCGTGTGAAAAGCGCCCCCGTCGCCCCCGCCTGCCCCGCTCTTTTTTTACAAACCTCTTTACCATATTTATGAGAGCAGCTAAAGGGCCTTTTTCACGCTACAATCTGGGAACAACCATTAACGCTTGGAGTCGGACCAATGAGAGCGGGGCCGCCTCTCGCTCGTCGAAGCTGGCATGAGAGCGGGGCCGATCCATCACAACGGGTTTGGTGGCGACGGGGCTCGTGGTTCTGGTTTGCCCCGGTGCTTCAGGGTGGTCTGTCCAATTCAACATCTGCACAAGAGACTCCGGCAGAGCAGCTGTGCTCAAAGCTGCTCCGGCTTGTGTTTGCAGCGTCGTCGGAGTGGAGACAATATAGCCGCATTAATAATGCATTTCTTAGACTGATACAAATGGAGGAAGGGGGAGCGGATTACAGTGGCCCGTTTTCCAGAGCCTTCAGATTTATTGTGTTGGAAATCGATAGTTGCACGAGAGCAAAGGTTGACTGATTGCAACGGTCGCTCCAAAGGTTTCCAGACTCGGCTTGATGAGTGCCCACATGCCCCGAAGAAAAAGTCAAATAACCAAGATTCGCCAAACCCCATCACTCAATTAGAACCTTTAAAAAGAGAAATGTTCGTTTTTCTTTTACAACTCAAAACGAGGTACGTTCGTGGATGCCTGTTTCATTGCTGCTTAATGTTGGCCGGTCGTTTTTTGGAGGGATGTTGTGTGATTGGCAGAGAAAAGTAAGGCTGCTCATAAATGTGATGTCCATTTGTGTCCAGCTCCCCTTTACTCTGACACCCTTCAAGAAAATCCAGTGAAACCAGCAGCCTTGAGAAATTATCTAATTGAGAAGTCAATTTAATCTCAGAATAAAAGCAACTCAGAGGTTTCCTTCCGAACACTGGATACGTTTTTTGTCTTTTCCTATTTAAGGTAGGCCACACCTGGTCTAGGTGTTGGAAATTGGATAACTTTCAATTCAATCTGTGGATGCTGTCCAAACTTTGCCTGAACAAAGACACTGAAAATGAGAATTTGACAGACCTTAAGATGTTATAGAGGCGTTTAATATATATTAAAAAAACAGTGAGGAGAAGAATGATGTGGTATTCCACAAATACCATATGCTCTGATACCCCTAAATAAAATTCAGAGAAACCAGCTGCCTTCCACAGTTGCCTAATTTATAAATATAAACCATTTATGTTTAATTTAGTTCAATCACTCTGAAATGTTTCCCTCTGAACACTTGACGTCTACTGGCAACGTTTTGCAAAACTAAGGCCGTTACTTGTTTAGCCCAGAAGAAATATTGGAATTAATCTAATTTATTAAGATTAACTTTCTGGGAAGAAACACTTAACTTTCATGTTCTATTATAGTATTTCTGTTGAAAATAATATTTTTTAGCTCATTGGTCCTGTAAGAATTTGGTTCAGCCACAGATGATGAAAGGCAGACCTTTAGATAAACCCCAACAACTTTTTCAAAGATGGATTTTTAATTTTCCTGTCAGGGTAATTAAAGGAAATGTAGTTTTTATGTGATCAGCAAACAGAAAATAGTCCGTAGTTGTGAGGCAGAAGGTTGAACCTTCAAGAAATGGGTTTCAAAATAAAAAAATAATCAAAATCTGGAAAAAAATGTGGCGTACATTTCTGTTTAGCCAAATTTATTCTGATTTCCCTGAAGGTCTCTGGGTTTTGCAAAAATCTAAAAGTTTGACTTCACACAAAGTGCTTCATATTTGTGAAATGGAAGGAAACAACACAAAACCTTTTCACTTTGATATCGCTGATAAAATATGTTACATGTTTCTTCTAAACATTTTAAGACTACACAGTTTTTGCCTTTATTTTGCGTTGGAAACTTTGCTTAAACTGAAGCCTAAGCAGAGCTGCAGAAAGCCAGGACTGGTTAGTTTATCAGATGAACCTCAACCACGCCAGATTTTCCATTTTCCTGCCAGGAACATTTAAAGAAAACTACAGATTTTTATGTGAAGAGAGCAAAACTGTGAAAAGTTGGCTTTCAGAAAGTTTTACAGAAACGAATCTAGAGAATGTAACGTTCCTGTGCATTTTACTCCTTTTACTCTGAACCACTAAACCAAAATCCTGTAAAATGGTCGACCTTTATAAATCATGTAACGAGTACGGAGAGTTGTGATTTGAAAACTTTAACGTCTGCCCTACGACATGGACACTTTTTACGGTTTACATCTGGCCTGTCCTTGTTTTAAGAAACATATGTTGAGAAGGTGACGTGTTTTTTTTATCCTGTATTGACCCCATCTATGATAACTGAAGTCACACATGATCCCCCAAAAATTTAACCCACCTCTTTTTTTTTTATGGATGTCTTTTCAGCTTTCACTTGTCTGCCATAATTTCAAGTTGCTCAGTTATGAGGCACCAACATCTTTTCTCTTCCCAAGCAGAATTTGCTCAGGTGCTGGTGATGTGTGGATGGAAAGCTCACCTTTTTAATATTTCTTCAAAGAACTACCAGCCTTTAAATCCAAGCCACGGCTCGACATGGAGACGTTTAAAGTCAAGGCTGTAAAAATTCAACATGGCGAAAAAAGGCCCACCGCTAACCAAGAGGCCGAGGGAGGACATAAAGGAGACGGATGTCTGTCCCCTTTAATGCAACATAAAAACTGAGCTGGAGAGAATAAAACACCTCATTGTAATGAAGTGCATTTACTGGAGCACAGGCTTGAAATCAGGCAGAAGTGAGAGCAAACGTCAAAAGAGATCTCCCGCCGAGCGGAGCGGCAGAATTAAGAGGTCTGATATCTAATCCATTTCCTGTGAAACCGGCGGTGTACGGGACATCAAAGAGAGTTAAAGGGATTCGGCGAGGGCGGTAGGAGTGGCGAGGCGGTGAAATATTGCACATTTGGTTTCTTTTCTCCCCCGGCTCTGGGCCTTTGGAATAATTAGAGCCTAATTCTGTCTAATTAACGGACTCAATTACTCCTGAAGAAAGCTCATCAAAAAGATGGCGGGAAAGCAGAGAGGAGAATGGCAGGGTTTTTTTTCCCTTTTCCTTTTTTTTTCTTTAATTAATGAACTGAGTTGAATAACGGCCATGGAATTAAACATTTCCCCCAATGTGTATGAATTGCAAATTGGAGCAACATTTTTTTTCCCTCCCCTTTCTCGGAGACAGGAGCCCAGGGGCTAACACTGCTGTCAAGTAGCTCTCTAAAAAGTCAAAGCGCCGATGCAGCACTAACAAATTACCAAAGATTACCGTCTTTAGCACATGTGGAGGTCCTAACGAATAGCGATGAATTAATACGCCGTCTGTGTCTGAGCGCTCCCATTGGCTGCGAGTTTCAGCGATCCTGGAAGAGCCAATAAAGCAGACTCCAAACTTTATGGAACAGTTTCCTTCCAGTCGAACAGGCTGCCTGTCGATTGCATATTTCACATTCTTGAGACGATGATATAAGTCTTGTTAAATTACTCAGCTGAGATGGAACCGGGCGCACATGAGTGTTTTCAGGGGTTGAAAACTTTTTATGTGCTATCAAGGCTGTGAACGTGTGTGTGTGTGTGTGCGCGCAAAGTGCTGTGCTGTGCTCAGCAGGTTTACAGGCCCAAGGGTCGGCTAAGCTAACTCACTGCCTCAGCAGTCCTTAGTTCAGCTTCTTCAAACATTCGCTGAGGCACTGGGAAACAAACTTAAAGGCCTAATATTATCACCCATATGTAGAGGAGGAGAGCAACACAACAGCACGGGAGACATTTGCTGCTATCCTCGGTGTAATGTAGGCTTTCTGCCGACCAACACATCTTCTGCCGCGCCGTCATAATACATGTGGGTCATTACAGCTAATAACAGCCAACACTAAGCTGTTTCACTCACACGTTGCACTTCTGCTGGGCTCGTTTTGAACTTGAAAAATCGCCTTGGATGGGAAAAAGCGTCTTCAAGTGTGCAAACATACATTTGATTATCGCAACGAAGAAGAGGCGAAGTTTCGATTTTGAACCTCAAAAAGCGAGAAATGACGCTGGAGCGCGATCGGCCAGAACAAGGCGAATGCAGATTTGAGCAGGGAGGTTGTTGCGAGTCTTTGAGTTAAAGAGAAAAACCTTGAATCGTATGTTTACTTTAAAATAAATGACATGCTGCTTGAAATAAACCAATTTTTTTTATATGCATGCATGTATATGGATGCTTTTAATAAAACAAATAAAGAAAAAATTCAACTAAAATTACACTTTTCTTTTGTCTTTTCTTCACTATTTTAGTGTCGTATTTGGGACATTTCACCTTTACGGTCATGTAAGAAAAAAGTTATTTAAAAAATGTAATTGCACTGAAATATATTTTGGAACATACTTCCTGTGGTGTGTCTGGAGTTTGAGAACAAAGGTTTAATGATACGGGAATAAATAAATATGCAGATCGATGATATACTTCATCTTGTTGAAAACATTTTCAGCAAAAGTAATTACAGGCCAAAAAAAAATGTTGGTTTATCTTCATGATACACAAAAACGCAAATTTAAAGTTACTAACTTTGAATGCATGAGTTAATCATTTTTAAACTAGGCCATACGACAACATAGAAGGAAATATCAAAATATATATAAATAATATAAACGTGTTACTGTTATACTCCAGTGACGCAAACTACACTGATATTTATTTAGTTCTTTCATTTTTAAAGCAATTATAGGTAACGAAAATAGTCCATTAATAGACATCTCACCCTCAGTTTTATTTTTGTTGAAAACTTTTTGATCACTTCAAAAAATAAACTTTGAATGTTTACCTTTTTCATCACCTGCCAGCACTTGCCTACCTATAGTCGTCACATGTATAATGTGAGCTTTTAATTTTACCAACATGACTCTTCTGACTGGAAATAATACTGATATTATGGAGGGACCAGGCCTTTATGCCATATATAGAGAATCTGTGGTGAGAGCTGAAGATGAGGGTGATGGGCCAGAGGCGTTCCTACCTCAGTGACTTGGATAAATCATCAAAGAACCAGAGGAAATGTGCCAAAAGCTCCTAAGCAATTATAAAAAGGGTCTGATTATTGGAATGCCTGTAAATCGATTATTGAAAGGGTATCAAAAATGTTTACACATGCCAGACACCCCAACATATTAATAAAAATACATTAAGAAAAAATTCTGCTTCTTGTCGTTTCTTTGTCTTTTGTCTGAGAAACAAACCTCTTGAATTATTGCAAATAATTTCTAATATAAATCTATCAGGGATATGAATATCAGCTGATCGCAAACAGCAACACTAGAAAAACGGTGCAAATGCAACCGCTACTTATCCGTTCCCTTTCACGTCATACCTCACTGCTATTTAAGGTACGAGTTAAAAAACTCAGAAGTATTATCGTCCTGTTTCTTATGCTACCATGAAGAAACATTTAAAGCGCACACACACACACACACACACACACACACACACACACACACACACACGAAGAAAGAGAGCGATGCAGGTCTGAGAGGCATTTTCCGAAGGTTTCTTCATTTGGTGTTAGATGTGCCATGACATGCCTTGTTTACAATTGGAATTGGGGGGAAAAGGACTTTGAGATCATCCAATTAAAGTTGTACCCCTCCAGAGACCCAATGCCCTTCCTCTCCTCAGCTTATTGGGTTGCACCCACTGAGAAAAGGCATTTGACTGCATTAACGGTAAATGAGGCCAACTTCATTTTCTTCATTAAAGTGCCATTCTGAAAATGAAAAAAAAAAAAAAAAAAAAAACCCTTGACAATATTCAGTTGTCTGTGCTTCTAAATTTGTCCTCGTAATTTGATATATTTTTTTTTTTTTTAGGGAGGAGTCGTGGTGGTAATTGAACACATTTATAAAATCCAAAAGCAGATATTGTTACGGTTCGACAGGCAATATAAAAAACCATGCGTGACAGCATGCTATTTCCACACCGTCTCCAGTGATCGTCGTTTAGAAGCACCTACTGTGTTTTTAATATCCTGTAAATCTAATTAAGAAGCAATACTGCGGTTTTGAGGTTGTGTGCAAACAAGTATTGGCCCCCGACACCAAGACGAATGTGGAAACTCGCATTAGAAACAACCAACCCTCAACCCAGATAATTATTCAGGTCAAGGCATTAAAATCAATAACAAAGAAGTTTATGAGTTGAATCAATGTTTTTCGCTCCCTTTGTTTGAATTTTGGGACCCATACTGCTGATCTCTCTTATTTTAAAGCTGTTTTTAGGTACTTAGTGGGGCTGAAATAAAAAACGTTGTTCAACCTAAACACGTTTAAATCCCTGGGAAAAAAAAACAATACAGATGGCTGGGGCATCCCATCTGTTAAAGAAATGGTGCAATCTTAATCCTGAGGGTTGTTTCTCTTTTAGACCGAATTGCATGTGGCAGGGAATAAACAGTATCTTAGCTTATAAAAGGCTTCGCTGGTTTTACCATTTGTAATTAGCAAAAATAGACACCGGTAATTTGCCCTCTCCTATAAACCCACGAGACACGATCAGTTGGTCGCATTAGTCTGAAAAGTTCAAGACGAGGGAGACGGCGCCACACGTCTCCAGTTTACTCACCAAGTTTTCACTTGGACCTGTTACTGGGAAAGATGAGCTACATATATGCACATATATACACTTTGTTTTCTTATTTTATTCCCCTGAACCTAAACTGATCTGACTGGCAGCACAGCATAAAAAGAGAAACAACAAACATTCACATGACTATTTTCCATGCATAAATTTGAGGGACGAATTGACAACCTTTTATGGGTCGAACATTTAATTTATTTATTTGTATGAATCTTTAAGTCAGTTTCTTAAATTTCTGGCCAACTCCCGGCCCTTCTCGATATCGAGATCCCATATTTAGGTGGAAAGAAAAGAATTGGAGAATTAAAGTATTTTAAAATTGTTGTGCGTTAGCACATGCTTCTTTAATGAGCTCTAACAAATCAAATCAGTTCACTTTTAGCATGAGGAAATGTGAACTTAGAAACTATTTGGTTGCTTTAAAAATGATTTTTCGGTCGAACCTGAATTCAAGTTTTACAACATAGCTGAATAAAACTCCCAATAGACTGCTGTGGTGTGTCTTTAACATGATAAGCAGCAACCCTCACCAGGCCAGACACTGTTAAATACATAAGAGTTTGTATGAAGCCTACATGAAGAGTATTTTCATTTATGCATCTATAATTCCAGCAATGCCTCAGAAGTTATCAGAATTATAAATCTAGGTTAAAAAAAATAAGTAAATAAGTTCAGAGTTAAAGCATTTTAGAATCAGAAGAACAAAATCCTGCTGGAGATTTTTTTTAAATGTGCTAAAATCTCTATTCAGCTGATTTTGTGGCACCTAAGTGCTTGAAGAGATAAACTCACAGTTTCATATTCTACCTAAATTCAGCATCTGAAATTCTGTTAGCCTAAATCACGAGTCTGGCTCTCCCTTATAAAACTTTCTGGAGGTGGCCCCGTAATTATTGGGATTTTTTTTTTTTAAAATGAAGGTTTTTGTTTGATTTAACACAAAAAGCAAAGACACATATAAATGAGCTCACCAAGTCTCTCCAGAGGGGTCATGTTCCATTGTAGGGGGGGGGAGGCATCCATCTTTTAGTAAGCACAGCTGAACCATTAACCTCATTAGTATAATGGTCACACATGACTGGAATGCAGCTTCCATGCTTCACGACGGCAAATTGATGCTGATACTCTCCTAATGTTGCTTTGATACATCTAGACAGCAGCGACATCAGTGTTCAAAGTAGCTGCTGATGGGGATCTGGTAGCTAATCTACAGATATGCACCTGATTGTCTGCTTTCATGTCTTTGCCGTACAGATTATGCGAAGCGATCTTTTAGGTTTCTTCTGCAACTTTGCTCCAGCGTTTAGAGTCGAGCAAAGAGGCCTACAAAGACAGTGTGTCCACAGCGCGGCGTGCGGGCTCTCTGCCATGACGAGGCAGCGTGTGGCTCAGACTGCGTCCCAGTGTCCTGCAGGCACCCTGTTAAAAATGTCACTGCAGGGAACGAAATGGCCGCCCCGGGGCATCTCGGCCCCCTTTTTTCCACGGAGATAGAGCACAAATTGCTTCCTGGCAGTCGCGATGGCTCTCCAAATGTTAGATTTCAGAATCATTTCCTCGGCGCAGTGGCCTCAGAGAAAATAAATAAAGAATATGTTTGTAAATATAAATACATTCAGAGGCGGCAAAATGTGTCCGATAGGGCAGTAAATGATAACACGGCGGGGGAGCTGTGTGAAATGTGTGTTTTATCCTTTTGGAAGGCAATGACCTCTATCCCTCCTGACATTTTCTCACCGCCCATCCCCAGTCGACTACGGTAGGGTTAGCGTGTGCGCTTGTGTGTGCGTCTAACAGCTTTACAAGAAGCAAACACAACATGCCCCCAAGAAGTAGCCTTTTCAGCCCGAGCCATAAAAACCACCAGCTTCGGCAGGCTTTGGAATCATTCACGACGAAACATCAGCAATTCGGCATTAAGTGCGTTTGATAAATCACTTTTATGAGAAATGCTTGGAAAACAAACCGGGGATAAACTGCAGTGGGCAACGGTGGGTGAATTGAAGGAGAAAAATGTCTCCACCACATTTGGATAGACATGTTCATTAGTCTTGTTTACTAACATATGCCACGGGAATGAAGCAGAGACGCTCCTCCGGTGAAAAAACGTGGCTTAAAGATGTTAAAGCGCTCAAATTCAGAGCAGACGAGCAAGACAAAACCATAAAAAAGCAAATGTGAGGTGATAACAGGAGAGAGCGCGGCGGAAGGATAGGTAGGGAAAGTTGTTCCACCATTCCTCCTGTTTGGCCTTTTGCCAAGGCTCCAGTTTGGGTTGGATCCCTGAAGCATTAGCATCACACATTCAAGCTGTTCCAACAGCCTGAGCGCTAACGGGCTAATGGGCTAATGGCTAATGGAGAGACTGCATCATGGGCACCGGCTCCGTCTCACCAAACCTCCACGACAACAGGCACATAACGACAACATGGCTGCAAAAACTGCACCATCGTTAATGAACCTCAGAAAAGACCACGGTTAGCCGCATAAAACTGCGCTGCGAGCATCTGCCTGGCCGTTTCAGCTATGCTACAAAAGTCCATCAAAACAACATTAATTATTACTTCACTTGAATTTGTCGACTACTTCACATTTTTATTTGCTTTAACTTAATCCAGGGCGTCAAACAGCGAGTTTGACCAAAACCTTTATGCACGACGAGGCTCAGAGAAGCTAGCCATTTTGCTACGTGAAACTGTCAAAAAGTTTCCAGCAAATTAACGCTGATAAATTGATAATTTCTTAACTTCTCCTTTGGATTTTTGATTTGCTATGACGTCATGCTTACCTTTGAATCGTAGAAACAAAATTCTTGGACATCATGAGTCTCCATGTAAAGATTTACACAAGACAAATTAATCAAAATATCAATAATGACCGGTCCGTTTGACTGGAACTGCTTTATATTATTCACTTGTCATAACTCCACATTTAAACCTGAGATTTAACCATAGATGTAGGTGTTAGATCTTTAAAAACTTAAAAAAATAAACATGTTTGCAGCTAAGAAGGCTATTGCAGTCAATAAATTAATTCATTCAATGACTGATTGTTTCACTTTATCGACTTCTTTGTTTTAATATTGTAATTTTAAATGAGAAATACTTTGTCAACCCTGTGATCAAATGTGTAGACATGGTGAAGTTAAGAGAAGTTAGAATGAAAGGAATGTGCTGCAAGTTTTTGACCAAACGTTTCTCTTGCGTTTCAAAGCTTCATCAAAACCAATTGTCTGGTGTTGAGAATTGGTTCCTTTTTAATTTTCTGCGTATTTATTCACATGTTATGTAGTGACTTATAAACCCTCATGCCTAGGTAAAGTAAATGGAGTGTATTCTCCCAGCAATTTCGGATTCGGATCATTTTTGCATGTTAACTGGTCTTTTGCAGAGCGATGGATAAAAATGTGGCAACATCTGCTTCTACAACTTTTAAAGGGGCTAATCTCATTTTACCAGCCATTGTTTGTTTTCATCCAGAACAGGAGGATAACCTGAAGAAATTGTCTCTGAGTTCGTACACAAGCATATTTATTTGCCTTACCATCTCCAATGCTACGGAGAAAATCAGAGGTGAAACGTATTTTAATTTTCTGGTGGTTTGTAGTAACCCAAACATAACGGAGGTAAGGATTTTCCTCGCCTCTGGGCGTCTTACGAGTCACACCTGAGGCGCATTCAGTGGTCAGCTTAACTTTAGATCCACATTATTCTTTGCTCCTCTTCATGTCGCAACAGTTGGACAATCATCTATTGACAGCAAGAATGGCCCATTTTTAATTCAATTTGGCCAAACTGCAGTCAAGCTACTTAAAAAAATAAATACTCTGATTGAAAATAACCAACTGTTCTGCGGCTATCATACTGGAAGCTGCTTACGTAATCAATCAGCAGCACCAGGAATAAAGTGGATAAACAAAATATTTATCGAGGCTAAAAAAGGGTTTGTCACTTTGACGTTTCACTTATGCTAGAAAAGTTAAAACTATGGTGAGAAATGGTTTTCACAGGTTTAGGTTTAAAAGTAGGTAGACATACATTTCCTAAAACAAACATACAGATTTAAATGTCATTTCATGAAGGGATATGTGGGTCAATTTACAAACTGTATCTATCCACTGCATGTCAAAAATCTAATCAGATTTCAAGTAGCAAAGCTGCTAATCCTTTTGTCTGTAACAGTTTAATATCACATGCTAGGGGAAGCGGAAACGCTGATATTTGTGCAAAAGTTAAACGTCGGACTCATAAAAATAATGTTTTCAGTTTAAAGTTTGGAATGAAAGCTTTCACCGAAACTGTGAGCTTGATTAATCCTCTCATGTCATTAACAACAATTACTTTTATCTGTATGCAGCTATTAATTCATAGATGAAATTACCTAAATCCGACTCCACCTCATTAATTCCTCCTCCATATACGAGGGAAACTGTAGTCGAGGAAGACGAAGACTTCGCCCTCATTCGTCTCTTTGTTTACTCAGAGGCTCGTCTCACTGGTCTGCAGGAACTGGGTGGACTGGTTAAGTTGTCAGAGGTGTAAACTACTGCTATCTAGTGGTGTGAGAATCCATTGCACTGCAGGCCAATGTAGTTTCTCTGACCAGACTCAAAAGCCATGTTCGTTTGAGGGGAAACAAACGCATCGTCTCGCAGTCGCTTCACTAACATTTTTTCTGCTTTAGTTAATGTCTCAAATCCAAATTCTTGCTTTGATTTCCTCTAAAGTTATGGGAGAACATGTGTTTTTGTGTGTGTAAAGCAAAGCAGATACACACGAGAACAATGGCAAATGATAGAAAAAAAAAATGCTGCTTGTTTTTCCACAAATTTGGATGCAGCGCTTAACCAAGTCACTTCTTAAAAAGCCTCAGCAGGGGAACCAGTTTGGTTTTCCACAACCAGAGAGCCAGTTTGTTGTTGCTAACACCTCATCCAGGAAATGCTTGATCTGCTGCCAGTTTTATTGTTTTTGTGAAAGATTGCAGTGCCTTTAACATCTGCACAGACCACATTATTTATCCGAGTGTCACCACAAACAGATGCCCTAATATCAGCAGCTTTAATTATCCTAAATAACAAGCGCGTTTCTTAACGTTCGGCAAATCCCAACCAGCTGATCTGACAGAAGTAGATAAAGAAGCTGGTAAACACGGCAGATTAGTCAAAAATTCCCGGTGGTATTAAAATACAGTTTGATTTGTTGTTTTTTAGAAGCGTCTCCAAGTACAGCTCCATGAGAAGGACTGACCAACTTAAACTCGGTGGCAGATTGTATAAAAACGTACAGAAGGAAGATAAAAGACTCCTTTCGTTCTTTTAAACTAGGCAGAAGAGGAAACATGATGGTATTGTGATTGGTTGTTGGGCTCCCTGAGCCCGCCCCCCGTTCCTGACTGACAGCCAGTGCAAGGAACAAAACAGTTTTCCGAATTGCATCATTGCCACTAAATATGGGGGGAAAAATGCTTTAAAGTAAAATATAATCTTTCATTGCTGCAGAGAAAACATTGTGCAAAAATGACAGCAAAAAGTAAACCTGTAATTGAAGCTAATTTATTAGACAGGCAAATTTAAATGCCCTACAAAATAAATATAGCAAATGTGTTTGAAGATGTGTTTTACATTTTATGTTAATCAGAAAGCTGGAGAAATTTTAACTATGATGCGACACCATTTCTGATCTCATTCTTCAAAATGGGAAAGATAAGAGAACATACAATTAAAGTAAGGCAGATATGTTGATCTGTATAAGACAAGAAAATACGCTACACGGCTAATCTTACTAATAGTTTAGAAAGTTTTCTTCTTTTCTTTCAGGACGGATCTGTTGAAAATGTGATCCGTTTAGCCCGTTTGTTAGCCTGGTTCTTGCACACATCACTCGATTCTGATCTCCCCTTAATACTCCATCAGGGATTTCTTCCATTGAAGCAGATTCCTGCGGTAGAATTTCAACCGGGCCAGAAGATCGTAAGTAAATTTTAATTGTTTTCTGCAGCAGAGGAAGTGAATGAAGCCGTTCTGTCCGTGTTGGCCACACTTCCAACTTTTGAATTAAAGCTGACAGCCAAGTTTGGCATTTCTCCCCATTTTCTCACTTTTATAAAGTACCTTGAAAAGACATTTGTTGTGAGTTGGAGCTTATATACATAAACTGAACTGAAGTGAAGGATGGTTGTTTCCGATAAGCTTCTTAGCGTCTAGCTGGTGCATTACATACATCACTGACAAACGTTAGCATTTGGGTAAAATGTAAAACTTCAACAGAGTCCACGCCTCCAGGAAACAGTCATTTCTCAATATCGTAGAGTCCAGAACATCCGTACCAAGTGAAGGGTGGAACAAAGGGCTGGTTTTTACCAGGGTAGTCATTCAGACATCAATGGACATGTTTTGATCTTTCCACCATATTTTACGTTGCTGTGTGCAATTGACAAAACACTGTGCAGTATCGAGCAATGATCCCAGATTAAATATGTTGTTTGAAAGCACCTAAGGAGATACTTAAAGAAACAACTGGACTACCTCTCTCTATCGTCTCTTTTTCATAATGAATAACCACATTATCCCAAGCTAAATAAATAAACTTTAACCACCTCCGTCGTCTCTTGTACCCTCAGATCTTGCGACCACCAGATCCCCACCCATTGTGACGGGCCCTCTGCCCCCCCATCCTGTCCCTTCCCTCTCCCCTCTCTATTCTCCAACTGAAGTGTGGCGGGGATGAATGATGAGGCAGTGTTTGGGTTAACGACAGAGACGGGGTGTTAAACCTGAAGTGTTTAATTAACCCCACAATGGGTCCGCCTGTCAGCCCGCACCCATTCCCACTTGATTGAGACTTCACTCTCAGTGCACATATGCATACACACACACACACACGCACGCACGCGCGTGCGCCAGCAAGTGTGGACAAACTCGCAAGGTGCACATGCCCTCAGAGACACACATCATGGCAGGTGCACACAAAGTGAAGGAGCCTGGGTGGGGGGCAGACAAGGAGAGGGGAGTAAAGTGATAATACTCCGCCACAAACGCAAGATTGCTTTTTTTTTTCCCCTCCTTCTCCTTCTCTAAAGTCCATTTTCTGGGTCACTGCATTGCATTCATTACTGTCTTTGAAGACATTTAGCTGAGAAGGAATAATGCTTCTCTTTCACTCTGCGCTGAGAGAGAGCGGAGAGTTGTGAGCACCAGAGTCAGGGCCAGGGGCCTGGGAGGGAGGAGGGTGGCGATGCGGTAATACGGGACATCTTTATCTGGTTTTAATTTCAGTCATAAATATTGAATGCTTTATTTGCTCATCTGCAGCTGCCTCCGCTATGTCAGGGTTTGTGTCTCTTGTCTTTTTTTATTTTCTTATCCACCGCCACCCCAACCCAGCCCCGCTCTGCTGTAGCACACGCCATGTTTCTTATGCTGTAGCTCGGGGCCAAAGCAATAGGATTAGGTAACGATTTTCCCATTTTCAAATGAACTCTAAAATGGACTTCAGCCGATTGAAATACTAAAAACCCAGCCTGCGGATACTCGTCAGACGAAGTGAATATGAATAAAGCATGATTTAAAACTCTCCCGTCCCAGATCTACATCAACAGACAAGCAGGACGGAGGCCATCGGCCGCTCTCCGAGAGGCTGACACTGACGTAGCGGGTTTTATGGGACTCATCTCATCCCCTGGGTGAATCGATAGGTGCCATATGACAGCAGCTCACCCATCAAGTGACTCGGTGACTGGGTAGGGGTGCTGCTGGAAATTTGCTTAAAGCCTACACCAATTAACTTCAAAATGACAGATTCAGGCGGCCAATGAGCGAGCGCTTTGCATCCCCAACTCCGTCGGGTGCAGAAGGGGGAACCTCAGCTGTTAGACGGATGGCGGCGCCTCCTCCTCCTCCTGCTGCTGCGTGTGTGTTTTCCCACGCGCACGCTCGCGTGCACGGCCGTGCGTTTTGCGGGTGCGTGCTGGTGAGTAAATCTGCAGCGATTCAGGCTCCTTAATGATGATGTCAATCTGTGAAAATGCACGCACACATTGGAGCTGTCAGGGCCTCATCAATCAGAGAGGGGTTTGTCAAAGGAGCCCGGGCCCAGATTAACGAGGCGGGGACAATGATGGCGACACATTTGCATAGAGAATTACCCTCATCTTTAGGAAAGTGATAGCGCCAAGAAGCAGAGGCGGACAATGGGGATGTTTGCAAGCACTGTTGCAGCATTTTCCAAGCCAAACAAAATCCATTGATCTTGGTTTCTGTGTTTAATCCGAAGCATAATTAGAACATTGATTTCAATATATGTTATGGGCTTTGACAAATGGGTTTCGCCGCTTGCAACGCGAGCACACTACACCGATGCGCTTTGCACTTTTTCACCAGCACGGTGCGTTCCTCCTTCTGTCCTTTTGCTTTCCTGCCCAAATGAGACAGTGATGAATCAAGTGGGCTTTGGCTCACTTTTTATTAACTCCACCAAGAATACACACCGAGTCCATCTTCACCAGCAGCTCCGGCGAGCGCTCCTCCCCACCTCTCTCCATTGTCAGGCGGAGGACACAATGGTTAAAGCTACACATTAACTCGACCCGTTGTTCAGAAACAGTCGGCTCTTCTGCCATCTGCCTGAATGGGTTCCCCCCCTCGCTCTCAGTCAGGACTGTAAGGGGTCAGGTCACCTGCGGGGAGAGGGCCAGAGTACATTTAGGCCTAATGTTCAAACTTCGACACAGTGTTTGTGTGGGGATGCGAAGCAGACAGAGAAACGGAGAATTGTTTCTACCGAGGAGGTGATTTAATGACGGTTCTAGAGACAGTGCGCGTTTGTTAGCAGCCAATTTGCATTTGCACCTGTTTTTTTTTTTTTTCCCCGAGTGGAGAAAGCGCTCGCACCGTTTGTTTCATTGTGTTTGTCCTCTTTTTTTTTGCCACCAAGGAGACAAGTGAAAGTGTGTGCCGCCCAGCGTCTGTGTGAGTCCGACGGCAGGGGGCCTTCCTCGCTGAGCCGGACAGTTAAGGTGTCACCGTCATGATGGAGAGGGTCCGGCTTCACAGGAGGCCAGCAGCTGCCAGGTTTTCAGCAGCTTGTGCCGACGACTCCCCCATAAGTTAGTGGTCAGGGGTTTGGGTTAATGTGTGCAGAAAAGGCTGAAAATGTCCAAATTTAGGGGTCAGACGTCAAAGGTTGACAGGACGGAGGGTCACGCTCTCATTATTGGGCACTTAAGTGAAAGCGTCCACTCCAAATGAATTTTATTTGTAACCTTGCAAGGTTAATTTACCCACGTTTTAAAACGCATTTGTGTTGTTGCTCATGTAACTTAAATTTTGTCATCTAAAATTATACTACAGTATATTTCTACTTGTGGATGAAATTTAAAACTCCACACAAGATTTGCTTGTGCAGAAAATGCATTCTGTGTTTAGATCAGCTTATTGGTCTGATTTGATTATTTAGAGCTTCTTTACTCATATTTTTTTTAAGTTTTGTAACAGTAAACTGAGCAAGTGGAAACAAACACATATAGTTCATACTTGTAGCAGATTTAGGTTTAAAGTTATATCAGACCAGAGTCCTGACAGGCTGACAGGGAATCTGTGGAGGAAGCTAAAGATTAGGGTGATGGTGAGGAGGCCTCCCAACCTCAAACACTCAGCACCAAAAATAAATTGTCCAAAGAGACACAACTTTCAAAATGTTCTAAATGGTATTTTTTTCCTTTAAAAAAAAAGAATGAAAAAATAAGTATGTGATTCAAGATCATTCACTCTTTTGCAATGTTTTTTTCTGTGCAGAGATACCTGAGAGACATTTCTTGGTTTGATAAAGTAGTTTGAATCTGAATAAATTTAAGCTTAATTGGATTATTATGCGGTGACATTGTCTACTTTTAAAGGTCTACAAGTTTAAAAACTTTGATGAAGAGAACCAAAAAATTTCAACAGATCACTTAGTTCCTGCTTTAATTTCACAATGTATATTTTCTGTTTTAGCTTAACTCTTTTTATTCATCTTGCAGGTGTAATTCTGAGCCACTGACACGTGTTTGTCTTTAAAGCAGCTCTGGGTTTAAGAGCTTTAAATTACTTGTTCAAATCTTCCTCTTTTGTTGGTATAAACCAAAAGTGCTGCAGCTGCAGTATGTGTGTGTATTTTAACATTTGATGTTTTCACCTGAGTACATGCATGAGGTGTGAAGTATTTAAAAATGAGGGGGAAAGAAACACGAAAGCTGTTTGTTTTTTGAAAGAAATGTGCTATAAGTTTGTGATTGTACATCTGGTTTGTTCTGGCTGCAACAAATAGGAGAGAGCAAGACTTTCGGCAGATAACATAAAGGCTGCATGTTCTGTGCTGATGCAGTCTTCTACAGTATATTATCAATCTTGTGTTTTATATTGTATATTGTTTTTAAGAACCCTAAGAACTGTTGTGTTTGTGAATCTTTATACCCGATACTATTCTATACTACAATAGTCATTCTCTATTTTATCATAGTTTTCAATCTTTCTCAATTAGCACACTGGGCTTGGTAATGTTCGCATAAAAAACTCAGAGTTTCTTTATTCTCCTGCTTGCACAGACACAGAATTATGACTTTGGGAACATAATTCAAAATTAGTTTCAGAAAAAAATGTTTTAAATGTTTTTGCTTAACTGGTAGCGTGTGGAAAAAGTCCTGGAATCCATGTAGAAAAGACAACTTGTAAATGTAATGTAATAAGTCACATATTCAATGTAATGTCCCCTAATTTTCCCACTTAATGTTTTGCATACTTGTGTTTTACTTTAACTTAAATGTGAAGCAGTGTAGAATCTTCTTAATATAGAAAGTGTAACCCTCCCTAAACGCCCACAGATCTAATAAGACACAATAACAAAGATGGAACTTGATAATTAAACATTTATTCTGAATTACTGCTGAAGGATTAAAATAACATTAAAAACCCTTTTTTTTTTACCTCAAAGAAAACCCCTGAAATGGTTTTGCAAACTGACCTTTAAGTCTATTTAGAGAACTGTGTTTCCACAAGCTGTATTTAAGGCCAGTAAATAAATAAATAGCCTCATTAATCACCTCCAGATCAGAGAAGACACTTGAACACCCTGACAGTTGACTTGGCATCCCCCTCTTATTACACCGTCACAGACCAATAAACAGCCTCGCCAGCTCCACTCCACCAATCAAACATCTGCCATCTGCGGGTCGTTAGGGACGACGGCGAATCAGATCCTTCACTCACACGACGGAGGGGGGGGGGAGCGGGCGCCGTGCCCGGACCCCCCTCCTAATCTCACCAATGGGAATGCAGCTCTCCTTGTAATCCAATTAAAGGAGCGTAAGCGGTTTGTTAGACACTGTGTGTTAATGTAAGCACTATCCAATATACTCTGGGCTGATAACGGCGTGGCTGGGGAGACACTCTGGTCCAGGGAACAGAGGAGTGGTATACAGCTGGAGGGGCTGCTGTGCTAATATCAGGATCAGCACATTTTTATGGTATTTGCTTTGGCCTTTTGGAGTCTCATTTGTACCATCTCAAATTGGGCTTGTGAAGGCAGGGCGATAACCACGCAGAGCGATAATCTGCTTACCTCGGCTCTTTCTCCTCATCAGGCATGGTGATGCATGCAGAGATGGATGGAGAGATAAAAGGCAGGGAATCGTGCCAACAAACCCATTAAACAGGCACACAAGCAGGATTACACCTTGGCTGTTTTGACAGTAAAAGTTTACTTTCATACTAGGAACGGTCGGTAAAAGGACTGTGAAGGATTAGGGCAGGCTGACGGAGATCGTCCAATCTCTCTTTTCTTCCTTCAGCTTTGCAAACTGGTTCTGATTCTGCTGGGAGGAAACAATCACTTTTTAAAACTGAAAACCATGGGAAAGTTAAGGAATAATGTCTGGTTAATATCACCGTTCTCATTCACCCAGTGATTGCTTGAGAAAGGCACCGACCACCTCGTCTTTGTGTGGATTCAGTGGGTGAAGGACATTTATATAATTGTTGTTTAAAAAATAAATGTTATAATAAAACTGTATTCTATTATCACACAGAAAAAAAAAACAGTTTTTAATCGCTGCAAGTGCACACAGAAGTCGGTGAAAACAAAGTGGTGATAAACTTCAACAAAGCTAAATAAATCTGTCTTGAAATTAGTTGGATTTTCAACGGTAAAATTTACACGTCCTCATTTTTGTCGCACGCTTTTCTGGGGCTGAAACGATCAACTGAATTAATCATGATGAATTGATTACTGATATTGCAAAATTGCCTTTTGCTGTCCAATTACTTTTTGGTTAATCAAAAATAAAAAAAAGTCAACAGCTCAGTTTTACACGGTATTAATGTCGAGTGAAGCAGAAAGCGCTCATCTTTTCACATGTTTATGTTTGATTTATGAGGTTTTTTAGCTGCAAATGATCAAGCGTTCACTAAAGCGATGCTGTTGTATTTTAGACTAAAAAAATATTTTGGTTTTTAAAGAGCATCTTTCGATGTACTGTAATATTGTAAAGAAAAAAAAAAGACTTAAGCATAAAATCAACAGAATGTGCAATTTTTTTTAATGTGATTAATCATCAGAATAATTGATAGATTGATCGATTACTAAAAGAATTATTAGTTGCAGCTCTACACTTTTCTCTTCCACTCAACTTTCCATTTTCAGTTCATGAACAGCTGTTTTTCTTTAGCAATGACCTCATTTAGCTCGCCTGCTGAATAAATGCCAAGTCAGCAGTCGTCCCCATCATTGTGCAGGCTGCCACGTTAATATAACATCAACATTTATTTACTGTTGGTCTCAAGATCATTAACATTTCTATGCTTTCCTGGGCTCAATTCTTTAGAAATTTGTGGCATTTTTATAACAACTTTCAATTTATAAATACTATTTAGTTAGTATTACATTTTAAAATTAAATTACCTTGAAAATTATATCCAGTTATCAAACTATCAAAGCAAAAGATAATGAAAGTGGGGATTTTTCTACAAAGAGTACCAAGTCATAAATGGTGAACTGCATATTAGATTAAGTATGACTTTAAAGGCATCTTTGTTTTCACTGCAGCCAGTGGGAAATAACACACATTGCTTAGCAGCTAATATTCTGTAAATTCATCCTTAGTTGGATGCAGAGGTGGGTAGAGTACCCAAAGGTTTTCAAGTAAGTACTAGTAAGTAATGAAGTACTGGCAGTACTTTAGGATATTTTTACCCAAGTAGAAGTAGAAAGGAATCATCCAGAAATTTACTCCAGTAAGAGTAAAAAAGTATTTGGTATATAAAGGGTACTTTACTGAGTAACTCAGTTGTCCATTAGATACAACTAATACCACAAATACTTTAAAAAAGAAAAATAACCATCCATTTACATTCGCATAGTTTCACAAACTGTGTTTTGAAGCAACGGTAATCATTGTACAATAATTCAGTCCCACTTTGACTTGTCTGTATATTGTGCTTTTCCTGCTAATCTCAATCTTAGATGGCCTTAATCCAGTGAAAGCACTGAAAATACAGGGTTTTTGTGTGTCATTTTACAGATAAATGTTTCATATTTATCAGTGTCTTGTAGAATGTCCATTCCATGCATAAAAATCCAGCAACGTTCTGACCACTCTAAATATTTAACATTATGAATCAGAGATGGTCAAAAATATCCTGTAAATGTGCTTTCAATCTAAGTTGGAACTCGCATACAAACTTCTCTGTTACCAAGCAGCTGCAGCCTGCATTAATGTTTTCTTACAACACATGAAGGTCCCATACGACCGTTTTGTCTTGTTAGTTTTGTTTTCATTTCTTTGTGGCATCCCTTTGTATTGTGCAGCCCAGGGCACAAAGCCACATCATCCATATCAAAACCAACACTGTTGATGACCGTCATGTACACCAAACATCAGGATACAATGAATTTGGCAAACCAGTTTTGAAATAGTAACAATGTTAATTGACACAAGTTGGAGAAACCGTATGTGCTAGCTTGGTCTTTCCAAGGTCTTTGACCTAAATCCTCTCTCACATTTTAACTTTAATAGCAATTTTTTTTCCCACTGTGGGAAATGCTAACAAGTCTGGTGATGATACTGTACAAACATAAATAAATAACTAATAAGTCCTGGTATAATACGTTGTCTTTTAGCCCGCCCCCTAAAGTATCATCTACACATCTCTGTGTGCAGGTTCCTTCACTGTATGCACCGATTGATATTCAGCACCTCTCGCTCTGTGTAAATGTACGACGCATCTAAATGGCATGTTCTAGCAGCATTTAATAACTGTAGATTCCTATCGTCTGCAGTCATTGCAGATGTTGAGATGAGTGTTTTCTCACTTCCCTATTTCCTCGCACGTGAACACGCTGCTACTGATGTGGGGGAGACTTAATCATATCTCCTTTTTCTTTCCCCCCCACCACCCTAAACACCCCCTCTCTCTCTCTTTCCCAGATGCACCGAATTGAACTTAATTAGATGCTACATCACCTCAGTGAGGGGCTGCGTGGCAAATCTTATTAAGAAAAAGCACTGCGTTATTCCAACGCTCGCTGATTCCTTTACATCCTGGCGTCTGTGGGAGAAAAACCCCACTGAGGCGTATTCTCCAGCTCCTGTAACTAATGACGGCGTTGCCCGGATCTGACAGTGAGCTGTGTCTGTATATTGTGCTTAATATCATAATAATAATGAGAGCAAATTAGAACAATCAATTTCCATGGCCGGTTGTTGATTGGAGGAGGAGGCGAAAGTGACAGGAGGTGATCCATCATCCTCGGCCAGTCGCATTAAGGAGAAGGCGGCGGAGCAGGTGGGCCGGGCTGGAGTCCAGCCGCAGCCAATGAGAGGGAGCGGGAAGGGAGGAGGGGGATCCATAACACCCAAATCAAGCACTAATGTAGCTGTGAGAAGGGTAAAACAGAGAGCAGAGGAGGACCGAGGGAAGAGGGGATGACATCTATGAGACGTATGACTTATTTAAGTGGACTCTGGAGTGTGTGTCACATTTCTCTATTTAAATACATCCAGACTCTAACCTTTGAAGTAGTCCTCCCTCCACCCCCTTTTGTCAGGCTTTAATCACTCCATATTGAGGTGGCGCTCTCATTCCACAAGGGGTCACTAAAACCTCATTTCCTCAGCCTCCCGCAGAGGCCAGCGCTCTGTCTGGCAAAGCGCTCAGCGGCCCAGTGAAGCGTCCAGATCACAGAATCATGAGCCTTTAGTCGCTGGATTTTCTGCCATCAGCTGCTGACCTTACTGAGAGCACGAGCAGCTGATAATGGCTGCCATGACAATTGTGTAAATAATGAGCGCGGCTGATGACAGTCGGTTCACTTCATGGGTTTTAAATGTTCGAACTGAGCCCTGTGACCCGACACACAGCTCATTTTTTTTTTTCCAGTGGCAACAGTGGAACCAACACTGTAAAAAACACTAAATCTCACCTAGTATTTATATATGCAGTGCAAATATCTTAGCACACTTGAAATAAGACGAAGCTAACTAACAAGTAACTTTTCTTAAAGATTAGAGCTCGTCATAAGTCAATAATTTCTTAATGTTGATTTTTTTTAAAAGTACCAGTTCCACCAGCAGATTATTTCACTTATAAAAAGAGATTTTTTCCCCAAATGTTAAAAGTGAAATAAACTGATGAATACTTCTTCTTCTTCAGTATCACTCAAAAGTGACTTGTAAGTTACTACATTTGGAATAAGACAAAACTAAGAGTTTTGCTCTAGAAATTAGACAAAAATATTTGGTAATATTTAGTGTTGCTGCACTAAAGTCAACAACAATGACAAACAGGAATATAGGAAGAAAAAGATGAACATATCCATACCTAAACACCCACAAGCAAATCTGTATATACTCATAAAGATGCATATTGCAATATAGATTTTTGGGGCTGCCGCTTCTTTGCGAATGTTTGTAGCTTTTGTCGTTGCGCCTGTGTCCGCGTACGACTAAAACAAGACGAAACGTCCCGGATTCATCCTGGTCTCGCTCAACGATCCTCACTTTTATCACTCATTGCATTAAACAGATTCCCACCTTTTGTCGGCGTCTCTCTCAGCCCGTTTCTCTCTTTCCGTCTCTAATCTTATTTCTGCTAAACGATGACATGGGGCGAGCATATTAGATTTCATCAGCAGCCATCAATCACGGCCGCACTTAACACGATCAGCCCCCCAGTTTATTCAGAGCGAACAATAGGGGACAGGCGCGTCCCGCCTGCAACAGAGTAAATGAGGAATTTAAATACTGCACAAGAGACTCCTCAGGCTCGGAGGGGGCTGACTGATTAAAGGCCGCAATATCTGCTTTTCTAGGCAGATGATCTGTCAAGTGGATGCAAGAGGAGGTTTATTGAAATAATAGGCTGCTAATGTGAGGGTATTCTGACCCAGCAGCTCGAGCACGCCGGGGAGACATGTCCATGGAAATGCACACATTACCACGAAACGCAGACACACACGAAGAACCCACACACCGCTTACCCGAACCGTCTTCCCTCTCCTCCCCCTGTCTACTATTGATGGGTAATTTATCAAATGACACCTTATCCACTGCTGAGAGGAAATTAAATCATGTAGTTCCAGATCCTGATTATAATCTTAAGATGTCCCTCTTGTAAGTTATGGAAAAATTATGTCCTTGCAGCGAACATCCCCGACTCCTTCTCTGGATTTTCAGCCTAGTCAGGCAATGAAGACGGTCACCAAGATTGCAAATTGTGTGTGAGATGGAAAACGGATCAACTAGACAAAAAATAAAAATAAAAAAATAAATCAGTGCAAGGAGTCCAAAACACACAAAATGTTAGTTCTGCTAACAATCATGCGTTATGGATTTCAAAAAGTTCAGTACAGTTTTGTTTTTTTTGTTTTTCTGAAATACGAAGGTATTGGTTTCCCAGATGGGAGATGAAGTCATTCAGCAAGTTCTGGGTCTGAACAGATTCCACTCCGAGTGGGATGCACAGGAAACATCGAAAGGGGGGAGAAAAGCTGTTACAGGTCAGAGACTGGATCTACCTTGGTTTGACTTTCTCAAACACTGAATGAACCAACCTGACGTCACAATCTAACTGCAGCTGCTTGTATACGAGGTCTTGTTCCTTCAGTCATGATTCAGCTCACAAAGTAAGAGAACTGAAGGTCAAATTTATTTCTAAAGCTCGTGGTCTGAAGTGCTGTATAGATAAAATAACATAAAATAAAGGTCAAAAGACAGTTAAGACAAGAAAACAGAATAAAAAACAAAGTAAAAAGCAACATATTCCGGCCATGACTTATATCTCAAATGTAAATGAGATTCAAGATGGATGACGCCATTTTGAACCGCCCACACGCGAAAAAAAAAAAAAAAAAAAAAAAAAAAAAAAACCTTCGACAAACAGCGTTGTAATGGCAATGGTAGTGAAGCTCAATACATTACCCGAGACATTTTTGCTTTATCAGCCAATACTAAAGGCAAAGACGGCAGGCGAGAAAATTCTCCAATGAGTCCTACATCAGGTCTGAAAGGTTATTTGAGGGACACAAAAGAGAAATCAACATTAGCGCCCAAGTCAGTAGCCAGAGGAAAATGAAGGCAGAGTCTCATTGGATGAGTGTGAACGCTGTATTGGACGCATTTTGCACATACAAAACGGGTGAGTAATGACTTAAATAATACCGGTTTGTAAAAAAAATTGTATTCAAGAAAATGCTTAAAAATAAACATTAGTATAAAAAAGGTGCTATAATGTAAATATCACAGTTACAGCAGCAGAGAGCTAGCATTGGAATTTACACACATAAAATCAAACATAACTACCTTCACTTATTAACCTTTGATTTGACTATAAATAAGTGTTATGATGGCAAAAAATTGGATGTTTTACCACCAGCTACCTTTATACAGACGAACATGTGGTTGACTATCGCAGGTTCATTCTGGACATGAGGTCGGCTGCAGGCCTTGATCCATTTCCAGCATCAATCCAGACTCCGTTCGGGTTTTGGAAATTAAATAAATCGTATTCCGCTCGCTGGGTATCGGCTGACAACGTTGGACCACAATTTTTCTACTATTTTCCTCGATATCTCTATGACGGCAGCGCGTTAGCGATGACGGACCCCAGAAATGTTGACGGTGCTTGTGCTAAGGGACAAACTGCGACCGCTGATTGGTCTGTTGCTGACAAACCCGCAAGAATGATTGGCAGGTGGAGTCATGTCAATTTCAATTTGGTCTCTAATTTAAAAGCACAGAGTAGCATGTTTGAGCTCTGTAGGTACATTGTAGATGAAGATGCAACCAGTCTATTGCTAACATTTTTAGAGGCTATGATTATTGTGATGATCTTCTAATTATCACTCTATTTCACCCTATATTTAGAGAGCAATGTCAGGCCTTCTATTGTCTTTATTCCCATCAACATGGTTTATAAGTACAGATGAGTTATCGTTACTGAAAAATCTCTGATCAGCTCCTCTGCCTGACAGTTTGAGAAGTTACTTTGAGGAAATGTGCAAGAAATGCAAACGTCCTGGTCCTTTACGACATGCAGAACTTCTTAATGCAGGACCCTTTGCATAATGCCAAGGAAATGCCTAATTAGGCTTGAGGATCTGATGTCACGTGAAAACCATGAATCCAGAACAATATGTTCATTTCTTAGCGAAGAGGAGGGACTGCTCACAGACAACATAAAAAGGACAAGATAAATGTATAAAACTTATCAAAAACCCTCACTGTTGGCAAATAATACATAATAATAATTACATACCAAGAAGGTGAAGTGTAATCAATTAGCATATTGACACTGATATTCATAACTTTTGATGTACACTTTGCATTACAGCAGCTGTTGCAGGAGGCAAAAAAAAATATGAAGAGCTTTGCACTGCTCCTTTTTACACTTTGGGATTAATATACCATGGAGTGGTGAACTGTGTGTACTTTAGGTCTTTCTTATAGACCTGACAAGATGACCACAAGCCCATCCTGACTGCTCAAAGGTTAAATGGGCCTTGTTGATAGATGAAAATATCAGTTTGATCCTCCTTCATTAAAAAGTAATCAAAGCGTTCCCCTAAATTCCACGTTCTGGTATTTTTCTTTTTAGGAATTTTATCAGACGACAGCAGCAGGTGTTAACAACAATCACTGTAAAATGATCCAAAATGAGCAGGCAGAAAACTTGGTCCGAGCTGAAGTTTTGGTCAATGATTTGATTTGGATGGGATCATAGGCCCTTTGCAGGAGCATCTAAGCAAAGTCGATAATTCACAGCACAATTGATGTTTTACATTTAACCAGCGTGAGCTTTTGAACAACTTAAAGAAAAGTCATGTGACTCCCAACATTTTTGAATCTCACAGTTCAGACCTCGGTTTATCTTGCTGACTTACAGACAGTAACATATACACTCCTCTGGGAGGGAGGGCCACCGCTGCTGGTACATCGTATAAAACGTCTCAGCAACAAAAGCTGTGGAAAACCTGAACAATTCACACGTTTTTAGAAAATAACCTTTCACCTGGAACATTATTGCAAAGTTGATTTCTCATGTTGAGCTCCATTAATCCTAAAGTTAAAACCAAAACGACGCCCCAGATTTCCGTGGCGGCTGAAGTTTTCACACCGTCTGATAAGTTAAACAACTCTGTCAAATGACAGCACCTGTTGCAAGAAGCTACATGCAAATGCAAAAGCCAGAAAGAAAGAACCTGAATTCTGACAAGCAGATTGATTAGAGCCAAGCAAATGTTTATTCAGCAATACAAAAAAATTGCTGTTTTGCAACCACGGGGAGTAATTTTGTAAATGAGCAACAGGTGTGGCAGGACCAGGTGTGAGAGGAGAGCAGGAAGCAAGAAAAACTAAAGAACAACCAGAGAAAAGTTAGAAAAGACTGAGGGGACTGATCAGGATAAAAACCACGAGAACCAAAATTATTACAACAAACGTAAAACTCACGGCTGTAAATTCAAATAAATGTGAGGAAAACCCAAAGACCATGTCGAATGCAGTTTCATGTGTGCAGCGTTTGTTCTCAACACACTGTATTTGATTTGAAGTCACATATTTGAATCAGAAGGATAAACTTCAGTGCAGTGCAAGAATCATGTAGGAGGCAGTTGAGACTATTGCCAAAGTCTCCTCAGAGTGAAGAGCGACAAATAAACTCAGAGCTGGTCAGGTTGGTGATGTGCTGACACTTCATTTACAGGTTTTGGGTGGAGGAAACCCAACACTTAGGTGAAATAAACTATAATTTCAGAGAAAAATGTGCTTTTTCTAACAAAAAAAAATCACAGTAGCACTTTAAGATAGCAGATTAATTCAGTAATACACATATATATAATTTGTTGTAATGAATAATAATGACACTAGTAAATATGGGATCACAGTTAATGTGATTTATATTGTAATTCACTTTAATTTAATCTGACTCAGAGTTCATCGTTTGCTAACTTTTGACAGTTTCTGCTGCATCTTTTCTTGCTGATTCTCCTCCTTAAATGTTTATTAAAAACGCCAAGCTTTTCCATCATTGGCTGTTTGTTACCAGCTGGCGTTGCTCTTCAGGATGACCCACAGGGCTCATGTGATCTCTAATGGACCGGATCCGGTGGAACCAATTCACGGCTGGTTTGGGAACGGATTGGGAGTTTGATAATAAGTCGGCCGATTCCGCCCTTCGTTGGGAAGCGCCTCCTCTGCGCCACATGACCGATGGGAGGAATCTACAAATGGGACACGGAGCGAGGAGTTTTCACGAGTCCCTTTGATGAGCTGCTCCTCGTCTCCGTCGAGCTGATTATAGCGGAGGAGGAATTATTCATGACATAAATGGCAGAGGAGTTGTTAAAGGAAAATGCTGCAAAAATCAGTGGGGTGAGTTCACTCTTCTTCGTCGCTCTAACCTCGTATTTTCTCAAAAATAGTAAGTCGCTTGTGGTGTGACAGAGATTCACACTGGAAGAGGAAGGCTGGAGTCGTGAGGCGAGGGGTTGAACGTTAGATAAAGTAAAACCTACATGGGTTGATGCTGACTGCACAGCGTTGTCTCCACTGAACTCTTCAGAGCTTGAAACTTCCTCAATTTAGTCCCAAATTAGATTAATTTGAAGAACTGAGCAGCTTTTGTTCTCTCGGCCTACTTTTCCCTCATTCACACTCATACTAGTGTCATTCTGCAACATCTGAAGGAATGGACATGCAAAGTTAGGAAAAAGTTGGAATCTTACAGATTTTGACCTATTTTTGTCTTTTTTCAAAATCTAAAGAGAGCGTCACATGCGGCCTTTGCCTCTGTGAGGGCAAAAGTTTCAACTTCAGAAAAGATTTCATGTCATATTTTTAGTGTGATTGAGACGTAAACAACAGAAACTTTTTAAGCTCATAAGTGTTTGTCTGATCTTTTACAAGGATCTATTTCATGGAAATGACACAAAGTTTTGTTGGTTCACGCTTTAATAATTGCAAAGGTCAGATGTTTGGCAGCCACATGATGCTGTAAAAGTTCTCTCCATGTTGGAAAATGCGCAGTGCAGGTCACAGTGGGTTTGTTTTTGTTCCTCATTTGCTTCTTTGCTCTCCTCTCCGCAGCATCTCACATGGTCGCTGCTGGCGGTGGCTTTCCTGGCCTCGTTCGGCAGCTCCATGCTCTACGGCTTCAATTTGGCCGTCGTCAACTCGCCTGCAGAGGTGAGCTTCTGCATCGTCCTCACAACACTCAAAACTTTCACAGGATTTTGAGTCAGTGGATTTTAATTTAAGGCCCTGAAAAGTGCAGCCAATCAGGACGACTTCATGCTGCCCCCGACTGCAATTCAACAGTGTTACAGATTTGGACTGGCAGCAGAGGCAGATGTGGGGACATCCAGTCATTAAACTGGTTAAATGCTGCATTTTTGTTGTTGTTGTTGCAGGGAACAGGCTAAAATATTTTTTGAGGGCTAGAAAAGAGAAGACAGTGACCTCAATAAATGTTATATTGCAAAAAAATATTCTTTCAAGTGCAAATATCTCACTTAAAATAAGACAAATTACAAGTAACTTTTCAGCAAGATATGAGTTTGTTTTTAATCAATAATTCCTTAACGACTTCATTTATAACATGCTTAAAAAGTGGCAGTGGAATTGGCGCTTTTTCAACAATACTAATGATTTATCAACTTAAAACAAGCTCTTATTTCTTGATGAAAAGTTACTTGTAAGTTAGTTTTGTCTTATTTCAAGTGCACCAAGACATTTGAACTAGAAACTAGACAAAAACACCTGATAAGATTTTGAGTTTCTGCAGTGTAAAACTGTATGCCTTCCTTTTGGCAAGACAGACAATGGTGTACAGAGCCTTTCTGTAATTTCACACAAATCAGACTTTAATTTTAGTTAAATATTTATTCCTCCTTTAATTTTTCTCTTTTTGTTTTCATTTTTGACTTGAAACAATTTTTTTTCAACCATACGTAAACTTTTAAGATTTTGACCAAAGGTTTTGGCATTAACTCGTCCCTGTAATAAAAGTATCATGTTTTGATCGTCTTCCGTAACGCGGATTGTAACGTGCTCCTCATGTGGCTGCGTCAGCGTGTCATTGATGCTCCTCAGCTCCTAATTCATCTTTGGTTCTGTTCTGCTCCTTGTCCGTCTGATTTGCTGCGGCTAAGCTGTGAGCATTCCTGTTTTGACGTGGATGACCCCGTTCTGAAGCAGGACTAGTTCACAACGCCCTGCTGAACTTGGAGAATTAGGATGTTGTCTTTTAATTTAAAATCCTGACTTTCTTTAAAAAGTAAAAAAAAAATTATATTGATATCAATTAGAGGTCATTGTGCGTCTTATGACACATTTCTTATTTTATGGACTGAACAGAAAACATGTTATGCTATATAACATATCCTCCATCTAATGATCTGCTGATTTGTCTTCCTCCTTCTGTTCATATTGATGCCACATAAATCGTTTGGATCTCTGGAGTAAAACTAGACTGAGTTTCATGTCTCCTCAGTGCAGTTTCAGCTAAAACTGAATAAAATCTGAGGAATGCTGGAGGGCGTCATAATAAATTTTAGACAGAGTGAAAGATTTTGGACCTTTTTTTTTATTTTTTTTTAACCTATCACATTATGCTTCACCGAAATCTGGCAGCTTTGTTTCAGAAATGAATTAGACTTGAGCTCGATTCTTTAAAAAGTTGGTATGAAACCGTGTATTCTTTTGCTTCAGTGCGGTTTGGAGTGTTATAAAAATGATTTCTCTTCTCCCAGTACATCAAAGCCTTCTACAACGAGACGCTAACCAAGCGACATCACTGGATCCCGGACGAGCATTTCTTGACAATCTTGTACTCCCTCACTGTGTCCATCTTTGCCATCGGCGGGATGACCGGTGCGCTGCTGGTGGGCAAACTTGTCACTAAATATGGAAGGTCAGAGTGGATGTGGATGGATTACTTGCCTGTTTTGCCTGTAAAAATGACTCTTTCTTTCGCTGACGGTCTTTGAAGACCTCTGAGTAATTACGAGCGATGAGCTCTGACAGGTGATGTGTTTGAACAGAAAAGGGACTCTGGTGCGGTCCACCGTGCTGGTGTTCATTGGAGGATCTCTGATGGGCTTCAGCAGATGGTTCAGGAATCCCTTCATGGTCATCGCAGGACGCTACATCACAGGGGTCCATTCAGGTAGGCCTACCCCAAACAAAAACAGAAGATATTTGCCGTATTTTCCAGACTATAAGCCGCTACTTTCAAAATCCTGAGAAATGATCGCTCACTTCATGAGCATGAGGTGCGACGCATCGATCCGATGTTTTCTGTTTTTTCTTCAGGGATCTCTCTCAGCGTGGTGCCGATGTACCTCGGAGAGATCGCCCCCAAGAACCTACGTGGTTTTCTGGGCCTTGTTCCCAGCATCCACATCTGTCTGGGAGTCTTCAGTGCTCAGGTTCTTGGGCTTTCTGAGCTGCTGGGAAAGGTACCAAATGTTGTGCACTGTGTCTGAGTCGGCCTGTCTTGTTATTCTTTTTCCTAATATTCTTATTCCTTTCGGAACATTTTAAAAACTGGGATTAAAAACAATCAAACCCGGTGTCCCGCAGCTTCTACAAGTCCAACACACCTGAATCAAATGTCTAAATCACCTCCTCAGTTGGCAGTCAGGTTCTCCAGAGTCCTATTAGCTTATTATTGGACTCAGGTGTGTTGAAGTAGAAACACATCGAAAAGTCGCAGAACTCCGGCCCTCCAGATCCGGCAAATAAAAGAATAAATTTGTCGTTGGTTTTCTTGAAACTTGCTTAAAGACATTCCGAACTTTGCAAATGACAGGAAAAGCTAAACAAACCTATCCAGATAATGAATTCACAACACTGAAACAAACAAGTATGCGGGCTTGCGTGTTTACATATCACTTAAAAATGTGCTTAAGTTGCTTGGTGAAGCATGTAAACAAACGGATCTATAATTAGATAATGTTCAAGTTTGAGCTCGACCCTGGGGAGTTTCATGACACGCGGCCAAGCAAAAATATTGGTTTATACTTTCAGGCCTTTCAATCTGAGCACCAATGTGAGCAGTTATTGAGTAGCTGCATGGGGAAAAAAATGAAAAGTATTTTTTCGTTTGTCGGTGTGTTTAATTTTTACGTATTTCTTACGGAAACAACAGTATAGTTAAAAAAAACAAAGCAAAATGTTTTTCGTTTTTTTTTTTTTGCCGTTTCTTCACACAGGAAGAACATTGGCCGCTGCTCCTCTCCCTCGTATTGTTTCCTACTTTGGTCCAGCTGATGCTGTTGCCATGGTTTCCAGAGAGTCCACGGTACCTGCTGATCGAGAAGGGAAATGTCCACGCGACCGTGTCAGGTCAGAGACGGCACTTCTTTTCTCTGCCGTTTCAGTTTCGTGTGCTGTACAATTCAGAAGCTGCGTCTGTTCTCCAGCCCTCAAGTGTTTCCGCAAAAAAGGAAACATCCAGGCAGAGGTGGAGGAGATGCAGGAGGAACAACGGTCGCTCTCCTCCATCAAGACCCTCTCTGTCCGCCGTCTGCTCATGGACCGCTCCGTCCGCTGGCAGGTCCTCACCATCGTGGTGGTCAACATCGGGATGCAGCTGTCTGGGATCGATGCAGTGAGTGGGGAACAGAGCAGCGGCTTCGTTGTGTTTTTTGTTTTCATTTTGGATGAAGTGCATCGCTCTGTGTGCTTCACGCAAAAAAAAAAACAACCGAGAACTCAAACTGCTGCAGATCCCAGCTGGGCTCCTTCCTTCTGTCCATACATCACAGAGTTGCACAGTACTACTACACCCGCCGAATAACTAAGCTGAGGGCTATACGATCACGCCTCATTATCTTTCTCACTGCAACCTCACCTAACAAGGTCCACCCATCTGAACACAAAGTGGAGCCCATCTTTGTGCTCCTTGCTTCGTGTGGATGGGAGCTCCAGGCTTGCTGGCTCACGGTGGCATCGTTTCCCAGCAGGGCGGGGGCCTCCTGCTGGGCCGCTCGGTCCCCGCTGCTCCACGCAGGAACTCTGCAAGGCTTTGCAAACGCAGATAAAAACACGAGGCTAAAACTCCAAAAACATGTATTTCAGTTAATGATTTATTATCTGCTCTTATCTAAAGTTAGGACGGAAACTATCAGCGTATCTTACTCATTGCGTGGAACCGGATTGGGAATGAATGTAACTTGAAAATATTTGAAATGTTGAATTAGACCCATTGATCAGTAAAATGCAGCATCACTCAGAAAAATGTTAGCATTTTCTGGAGCATACAGGTTGATGCTAACACAATGCTAGGATGGAAATAGTGGGAGTTACTGCTGCTTATCAAGAGCTTCATTTCAGACTCTTCAGGCCTCAGTTAAAAATGCTAAATGAACAGAAAGTAAAAAGCAAACGGCAGAACATTTCTCAAAGTTAAATCCGAATGAACCCAACACTTTCAGCCAACAGATGCATAAATCTGGACGAGGTCTATTGGGGTTTGTCTCGACCAGCTTTTCACATCGTAACACTGAAATAAGTCACATCAGTCAGACAGGCTGGAGAGTTTTCAGGTAACGCCTCCATTCAGTTTTGGTCTTGACACGTAAATACACTTTGGACCACTAAGTTGTAGCTCTGGCTGGTTTGAGGCGTGGTTCCCCAGCTGCAAGTTGAACAGCTGCTCTTGTCTGAAGCAGGTCTTCTTCTATGATTGCCCTGTAATGACCTCTGACCCCTAGCACTGCCCCTGTTGAGCGTCGTCACAGCATGATGCTGCCACCATGAGTTTTTAGGGTTGTGGGGATTTGCTCAGGCTGTTCATTTTCTGCCTAAAAATCATTTTGCTACCTTCCTAAAATAATGGCCTGAGTCAGTTTGTGCCAAATGTTTTTTGTTTCTTTTTTAATCTTAAATAATCTTTTGGCATAAAAGATGTGGCAATTGTTTTGTTTTTTTTTCTTTATGGCAAAAAAGGGCATTATTGTAGGAAGTGGGCGATCTGAAAGTTTCAGAAAAGTTTGATTTTGACCTCAGACCAAAATTTGGATGGACAATTTGGCAGCTTTTCTGATGAACGATCTCTTTGCCCAGACATATGAATTTACCAGGAATTTCTCCACAACTTTATTTACTAATTAGGTAGTTTGTTGCACTGGATTATATTTGGAGATAAAACAGTAAAACAGATGCATGTCATGCATGTCATACTTTTTATTTGTACAACAAACCTCATGATATATGAGGTTTGTTTGTTGCGTCACAACAGCAAACACAGATTTAGACTTTTTCTGAGCTTGACCCAAACTGGATCATCACCAGCAAAATGGTCCCGAACTCGTCAGAAACTAACATACAAAAGAATAGCTGGGGGAAGAAAAAAAAATAAAGATTTTGCAAATGAACCACAAGACGTTTTCTTTAAAAACCACATGAGGAAATGTTATTTCACTGTAACCAGACACACGTGCCTGCATGTTTTCAAAGTTATGTTGATGAAATGCAACATGTTCGGTTACTAAATCAACGAGACAGGGGTTGAACTGCGCCGATCACCATCCTGTCCTCACCTCATCAATGATGGATGCCGCTCCGGTAAAATGTGATTGATGAGAACGCACAAATTAATTTCAAGGGGAGCACTTGTCAGCAATCCACGCTCATGAAACGCAGAACCTCAAACGCATAAGTGATGGTCGGACTAATGAAAGCGATCGGCATAATGAATCAAGCGAAAGCGCAAAGTAACAAGACGGGCATTTTGGCTCCTTAGAAAATGAGATGATCTAATTCTGAGTTTCTAATCCGTCAGATTCATCCTGATAAACTTTGTGGTGTTTTTTTTTTGTTTTGTTTGTTTTTTGTTTCTTTTTCTGAATTTCAGATCTGGTTCTACACAAATGAAATATTCAAGAATGCGGGAATCCCAGAACCTCACATTCAGTACACGACGGTGGGAACTGGAGCCGTAGAGGTCCTCGCTGGGATGCTGGGGGTGAGCGGACGATTTGATGCGACGTTCATCGGTTTGTGATCGGCTTTATTGAACCGCAGATCATTTCGACGTGACAAGACTGAAACGCGAAGTCAACTCCTCTGATTATGTTCACTGGAGAATTAATTAGTAAATTGTAAAAAAAAAAAAAAAAAAAAGCTATTTTAAAAAGTCTGATTAATTATTACACAACATTGTACAGCATGATTAATCAAATAATTCTTCATCAAGTGTACAGACATTAGCTTGATTTAAAAACTCCACTAGAAAGTGCTTTAAAATTGTGTTTTTAATACCTTTCATTGTGTTTTTGTTAGTAATGTCTTCTTCATTGTTCGTTTATTTTTTTCTGTAGCAAAAAGTCTCAGTTTTTTGATCTGATCTGATCTCAGTGTTGGATCCAGGATGGAGTTACTGGTACCAGTGCTCTCTAGTGTTTAAAAACTGCTAAAATCTTCAATTATATCATTTCATTGTTTCAAAGACGTTTAACTAGATGCCATAAAAGGTGAAGGAGTGACAGAGTTTTTCTCCGGCCATTTGGAATGTAGAATAATGCGACGTTGTCCACGTGTTGCTGCACTCTGCAAGTCAGCTGGCTGAAAGAACGTTGATCCACTTTGTTCTGATTACGCTAAAGACAAATGATGAATAAAAAAACCAATGGCAGTCGTGATGAGGAAACTGAAGAAGCGCCACACACCAACACTGCAAGATGAAAGAAAGCAACGAGCAGCACCTCTGTTAGACTGTCAGCTGGCATGAAACCCCGTTAATTAACTCCAGATTGATTTTTGTTTGTTATTGTTGTACTATACAGGTTTGAAAACTGTTACTCAACTGAGGGATAACGGATGGGGAGTGGGTCTGATTATCGTCTATTGATTTCATCTAATGGCTCTTTCAAATCCCGTTTTGTTGTTAAAATGCTATTTTTTCAGACAATCAAACTTTGTTTTATTCTTTATTTAAAACGGATGAGGTGGAAGAAGTTAAAACAAACTGAGCTGTAATTGCTGGTAAAATGTCTAAACGTTTATTTTTTTTTGTGGCTGAGTAAGTCTAGGTGAGGCACAGTTTAGAGAATAAATGACCTTCCTCTGAAAATGGTCTGATGCTGTAGAAAAGGAATAGAAAAGAGCAGCCAAAGTCCAAAGAAAAGGCTTTAAATGCCTTATTTTTCCAAAAAGTTAAGAAAAGATCATCACCGTAAAAAAAATTGACTTCTTAAAAGTAAACACAGAGAAATTCAAGAATTAACTCAACACTAGTGCTATAAAGCGGACATTAAAACACAGAAGATGAACGCTGAAAATGTTTCTGCCCTTTGTATTTGTCTACGGTTGCAGCCACTCACCACTTCCTCTTACATTGTTTAGTGTTTCACCATCGAGCGTGTGGGCAGACGACCTCTGATTATCGGCGGGTTCCTCTTCATGGGTCTCTGCTGTGCGGGAATCACCGTGTCCGTCCTCCTCCAGGTACGTCTGCAGTGACTGCGTCTTAAAAAACTTTTTGTGTGCTCTTCACTAAACAGGAATATTGGAGTCGGTAAGTTCAGATATCTATAATTTGCCTCTTCCCCCGTCTTGTTTGCGCCTGTAAACAATAACGATACAAGCAAGAAAGTAATTATGTGTCATATTAAGTAAATGTCAAGGAGCACCACATGGTACAAATTATGTTTCTGGTATCTTATAATCAAAATGATTGAGTGCAATTAAATGGATAGTCATTAGAAAGTGCGCAAATTTCCGTGGCTTTGCAGGCGCAGTTTCCCTTCATGAGCTACATCAGTGTGGGCTGCGTTGTGGGGATCATCGCTGGCTTCTGCATAGGTCCAGGTAATACCAAAACTCCATCATATCCTCCAATTTTTACTTCACAGGAGAAGGAGAAAACACTCCCAGACCTCAATCTGAACCCTCTCCGTCAGCACAGGCAGCCCTTGAGTTTAAGGTGACACTGCTCCCTACTGGAAGCTGGAGGAACAGCAGGAACTCAGCCTCCGCTCCGCCCCTCCTCCCTGCGAGAGCATGAAGAGATATTGTATTTCATTACTCTTGTAAATTAGGAAATCTGCGCTGCCACACTACATCCATTCCTGTAGCCATTTAGATGAGACGAGGGAAGAGAATTACGAGGCGTTGGTTTACCACCACATCAAGCGGACCCGTGAGGATGATGAATCGGGCCAAATCTGGTGTACGTAGCGTCATTCATCAACGCGGCAAAAATCTATACCACAGAACAAGAAGGAGGATCTCTGTTCCTGCAATTAGACCTTTAATGGCTCATTGTTCACAAGCTTCCCTGTGATGAATACGGTTTCTTTCGGAGGAAACCTTGCTCTCACGTAGAGCATGTTGACAAATGATGGCCTATAGTTATTCATCTGACAGTACTAAACCTCTCTGTCTGCTGTTAGCAGCCACAGATAATGAGGACATCATTCTGGAAGATGATCATTAGAGCTTTGGCTAAGGCACAATCTAACAATGAGAAATGTTTAAAGCAGAGCCGCCCTCTGATGTCACCCAGACACTTGTAGACGTCCCGGCTATCGCTGCCGTCTTTTCACACTTACTGCCCGCCTCTTCTAGACGATGTCGGCCATCTTCCTGCCTGCAATAACGGACACTAAATGAAATACATGAGTGTAACTTAATAGCACTTTGGCTTTTGTTACCATTTATTAATTTTGAGCGAAGGCTAGTAAATAGGCCAGAGAGGGAATATCGATAAACTACTTGATGAATGAAGTTGCTGGTGTTAATTTCATAACAGCACCGGGTAATTAAACTGGATTTGTGCGATGACTGGATGCTCGGTCGGATCGAGCCTATAAATTTCCCCAAACAGACACAGCGGTTCTGGTTCTTACTTTAACACGGCCACGTTTTTCGTCCCGTCTTTCCAGCCGGCGTTCCTTTCCTGATCACAGCCGAGCTCTTCAAGCAGTCGCACCGACCGTCCGCCTACACCGTGGCTGGCTGCCTCAACTGGCTGTCCAACTTCACCATCGGCTTCGTCTTTCCCTTCCTCGAGGTCAGAAACCGAGACTGAACTTTTAATAATGCAAAGGTCTTTCAGTTCTCCTCGGATGAAGTCATGGTTTGAAACTTTTCTATTCTGGAGGACAAGATTCTGATGACTTATTATTAGCCAGAATGGTCTGTCATGTTTTTTTTATGTATGTATATAAATATATTGTTATTCAAGAACCATAAACTTCTGTGCGTTGTACTGGGATTTTACGTGAAAGATGAACACAAATTAGCACTTTTAGTGAACTTTAACGGCACAGATCTATGTAATTTATGTTATGATATGATATGTTTATGTTTCAGATATGATATGTTCATATCTGAAACACGTGGCATCCGACTGTTTCCGTAGAAGCCTCAGAGGTTTGATAGAGAACATCAGTGAACCGAGTAGGAGCAAAGATGGGTTAGGGAAAAAGATGTGGAGAAATTTAAAACAGAAATTTTAAAGTTTAAAACGTAAAGCTTTTAACATCTCACTCGGCTCTGTTCATCAAAAAGTGGAGAAAGCAGAGCTCATCTGCAAACAACATGCCAGACCACCTAAACCGAGAATATCTCAGTCCTCTGGTGCTTATGTGTTTTTCTCAACCAGATGAAGAGTTCAAGAGTCTCTGTGTCTTGGTAGGATGGAGTGAAAGGTGCAGATTAGGGCCTCATTTGTAGTAACGAAGGCCTTTTCCTTCATCGATCCGTCTCTGCTGCGACCATGACCTACTGCTGAGAGACATAAATACTTTCCTGACGAACACGAAGTTAATCAGTCACTTTAAAAGTGACAGAAATGAGGTTGTTCTGAAAGACAGCTTCGAGTAAGTGAGCTGCTCCCGTGCATCGAAAGGACTCAGCTGAAGTGGGGGCCATAAATCTCCTCTGGCCAACAAACTCCTTCAGATCCAGAAGAATTGGGTGGGCGGATGGATGAACGGATTTGTTTTTGTGGGTCTCCAAAGAGCAGGTTTTTAACTTTCTGTTGATGTATTTTTCATAGATCCCAACCTTCCTGCTAACTGGGTGTACTTTTTGTTTACGCAAAATATTTCACATTTTTACTGTAAACTTATAATTTCCAAATGTCATTTAGGTTGACAAAATTGATGTGATGTCATGCAACACAAACCTGGTTTGAACATCTAAAAATGACCGTCAAACACATTTTTGAAAAATTAGCTTAAGCACAAATTGTTATGTTATTTAAGTTAATAAAGTCAGCTTCCGTACCCTTTTGGATTACTTTGCGTTGTCCCCTTGTTAGGACGCAACGGGCCCATACTGCTACCTGATCTTCTGCGCGATCTGCTGGGGCGTGGCTGCCTACACCATCTGGGTCATTCCTGAGACCAAGAACAAAACCTTCCTGGAGATCAGCCAGATGTTTGCAGCCAAAAGCAGCGTCCAGAAGGAGGAGCCGACTCCAAACAGTCACCTGAAATTGGCGCTGATGAACGGCTACGGATCACTCAGGCTCCATGACGAAAAGTGAAAGAGGAAAATAACTTCCTGTAAAATAACAAACAAAACACGAGTACGATGACAAACTGCGGCCGCGAGACTGACTGCTTTACTTGAACAAGTCTAAGAGACATAAATGTACACAAAGTATAATAAAATATTGGCTTTGTTGAGATGTTTTTGTTTATTGTGTGTCGTTAAATGTTGGTGTCCACGGTCATGTGCCTCGGCTCAACTGTTCGTCACATTCAGATCGATTTCCCACCGTCGCTTGGCCCTTTTGTTGGAACTGTGGAGACTTCACAGTTTTCTCTCAGATGTTTTCAGCCATTTGATTCTTTCAAAACCACATGGTGGCTCTATTGTTGAGAGTTAGGCTCGTTTGACCTATTATTCGCCAAACAGATGTTTAGCTACCTGTAAGCAGGATTTCATGTTAATATGCGGCGATGAGGATTGATAAACCACTGGAAACTAAAACCAGTGACTCTTCAGATTTGTTTTGAACAATAAGTAAGCAGAACTAGAGGGCCCTGGGTTGGCCCTTGAACTTTTTCACATTTTATTGGATTTCAACTGGGATTTTCTGGTGTCGCTGAGCTCACAGTAGAGCCCCGTTGTTAGTTTGAAGGGAGACAATGCATCATTCTTCAATTTTTGTACAAATTAAAAAAAAATAAAACGGAAAGGTGTTCTGTTTTTTTCAGCTTAGACTGGCTAGAGAACATTTTGAACTGTAATCTTTAAGTCTTGCCACACATTAAGTCAGTACTAAAACGTATTAATACGGTTAGTAGCTCTATTGGTGGTCAGTGTTGTCCTGCTGGAAGTTAACAGGTTTCCCCCCCTTGTCACCACTGCATTTAGCTCCTCCTCATCGAATCTGACCGGCATTCCCGCAGCATAATGTTGCCTCCACCATGTTTCAAGGTAGTGGAGGAGATTGTGTGTTCACGGTGAAAAGGTGTCATAAGGCTCGGCTTTTGGTGTAATTTCACTGGACACTTTCCTCCATGTGCGCTGTGTTCACTATTTGATAACAAAACCACAAATGGGACTTCTCAAGGCTTTCCTTCAAAAATGGCTTTCTTGTTGCCACTTCTTCACGAACAGAACTAATACTCATATCGATAAGTTGCGCCACCTGGAAAAACAGAAAAGTTAATTAATGTAATTCCACTTTCCTAAGGTTTCCTAAAGTTGGCAATTTGGCAAGACTATTATGTAAAGATCCAATGAAATCTATAAAAATCTGTGGCTGTAACATCAGAAAACATGACAAAAGTTATGAATATTTTCTCAATTACTGGACAGTTAAGGATGAGCCAGAACAGTTTATTAATTATTTGACCACTTAAGCAGGTGTTTTATGTGTGCTGTGTTTTCTTCTTCCTCCTGCTTGCTGTGTCCTACATGGCTGGCAGAACTTACTACGGCCTTCTTTCTTGCAACTCTTCCATAAAGGCCAATTTTATGGACCCATCACCATGACAACAGATTCCCACCTGAGCTGAGGAACTCTGCATCTCCTGTAGAGTTACCACGGGCCTCTTGGTTTCTCCTCCACCCGATGCTCCTCTTACCCGCCTGTCTATCTTCTGTGATTTCTGTGACATACCAAGGAGTCCTCTCGATCCCCTCCGATCTGGTCTGAACTGCTTGCGTGTGCGGTCGAGAGTGCGGAGCGAGTTTCAGTTACGGTTGTCACCGCCATCCTCACGGCTCCGGTGCTGTGTGAAGGTTGAGGCCCCGCCACCACATGCGACACACGGCGCAGCGTTCACGACTCACACTGCATGAGCGATGCGGAAGGCCTCTCCGCTCCCTTCTCATCTCTTCCCTCTGCCTCTAGGCTGGCTGATCCATCTGTCAGCGCCTGCAGAAGGGCCCCGCAACCCCCAGCTGGGGCAGAATGGATAAATGCTGTCACATCTCTCGGCGTCCTCATAAAAACAAAAGAGTTGAACTTCGGCATGTGCGGGTTTGCAGCGAGGGTTTTGCATGCTGCAGTGGTCTCAACACTTCAGACACGACCGCCTGTCTTATAAAGAGGCGAGGCGGGCTCGTGATGGAGGGTCAACCTTTGGAGCTGCTGCTGAAAGACAAATGGACGGCCGAGTCCCCGGTCCCAGCAGAGGACCAACAGCAAGGGCTGAGTGGCCTGTTCATATGTAACATCAGTCTCAAACAAAGGTCTCCTTGTCACAGAGACTACAGTATATTTCTGCGGATAATGCCACAGCATACACATACACACGCATACACACACACAGTCGGCTGTGCCTCAGGCTGGCAGAAGCTATAAATCAAACAAATAGCATCACACCCTGACGAAGGAAGCATTCCAACAGATAAAATGCTCTCCCACACAACAAAGCCACACTCACTGCGTAATTAATTGCAACAAATTACCTCTTCCTCTCCCTGTCGGCCCCCACCTCGCCTCTCTTACCACACTGACAGGAGCACCACGCGCTCCTGAAACGCCAGAGTGCGGATGCGCACCGAGCTCGTGCGCGATCAGGAGGCACGCTAAAGGTTTATCACGCGCACGTGCGCACACACACACACATACACAAACAGGGATGCGCAGCTCGCACAAGCTGCTCGGCCTGCACCCTTCATAAGTGCTTTAATGTGGCTTATTGCAGAGCGCGGTCCCCTTAGCCGTGGAAATATTCGCTTGACGGATGTGCTTTGTCGCAGGCGCTCCCCGGCGGAGGGCGGCTGTCAGGGAGGAGATGATAACATTAACAGGGAGGCAAGGCGATGACAAATGCCTGTTATCAGCGAACGAGGCCGGTGACAAATCGAACGGCAGCGGCCCAGGCAGCCCCGGCGCGGCGTAATAAAAAAGAAGATGGATGGCACACCCAGGCGGGCCCGCGTTAATGCGATTTCCACTGCTCTGCCTGACTCCCAATTAAGGCTGGGAGGGGGGAGAGAGAGAGAGAGAGAGAGAGAGAGAGAGAGAGGCGGCGGGGGCGATGACGGAAAGTGAGATAAGAAAAATAAAAGGTGGAAACTGAAAAGAACGCGTAAGGAAGGAAGTGTGAGGGATGTGAAGGTAGAGCGAAACAACAACTTTTCCAGATTCATTCTCATTGAAGAGTGAAGGAAGGAAATAGAGCATTGTCTCATTAAATCCTTTGTGTGATTTCAATCTGGAGGAACGTTAGCATCTTATGACATCCTCAGCAGCTCGGCTGATTGTTTATGGTTGACCTTTTGTCACAAAGTGTTCCAGTTTTTGAAACAAGTTTTACAAAAATAGGCTGAGCAAATGCCGGTTTTATTTTATTATTGATTTAAGTTACTGAGGGAAGTAAGGTGTCCAACCCGTTTACATTAGTTGTCATGGTTTTATTTAAAAATCAAGTTTTTTCTTTTTTGTTTTTGTTTTTTGTGACCCACAAGGGCTTTCTACGTTATCATAATTTCCCACATGACAAAATGTTTGGGCGTCGTTGCGCCAAAGGCATTTTATTTTCATTCTTTTTCCCAAAATGTGTTTTCTGTGCTCATGTCTGCTTTCATTTGTGTTTAGAATGGAACAGAGCAGGAAAAAAAAACATTAACTCGTTAAGTTTTAAATAAGGATCATTTGTAGAAAACAAAACTCTCTTAAGAATAAAAATTTAAGATGGTTTCCTGTCTCATGGTGACACGTCTTATTGTACTGCAGCTTTTTGTAAATAAAACTGCAGTGCAGCTTCTGCCTGTCTGTATCATACTGGATGCTGCTTGAGTGAGAGGAGAGCTAGGTGGCTAAAGGCTAACTTCTTTGGCTTCATGTGCACACAAACCCCCCCTGCTGGACAAAGGCGGTTTAACAGGCAGATAATAAAGTCATGCATTTATTGAGCAACGTGCAGTTTAAAGACTCACACGCTTTTGGCTCAAATGACATTTTTGGCACAAAATAAGGTGTAACAGCTCTAGCATGTGATGTATGGAAGGCCATCACTAGGAAATATTTTGTCACTATAAGGTGATGTTCGACTTTTTCTTTTTTTTTTTTTTTTTTTACAAAAATGAAGCACTCATTGTCCCTGATCGTATAAAACTGTAAAGTTCTGCTTCTAC
>NW_006799950.1:297672-303666 GCF_000485575.1 Poecilia formosa
TATATATAATCCCCCCTTTGACTGCATTACCGTGTCTACATTGAAATAAATTAACAAAGTCACTAGTAACTATGCAGCAGGGCTCATCTCAGCTCCACTTGGTTTTCCAATGAGAGGGAGAGTTGATTTGACTAGGCCATTGCTTTACTTGATTCCATAATGAATGATGGTGAGTGTTTAGATCAATGGTCCCAAACTGCAGGCCTCGAGGGCCAAAGTCCTGCAACCTTTAGATGTGTCCCTTCTCCTCCACACTTGAATTAAATGGCAAAACTGCCTCGTTAGCATAGCAGTCAATCTCTAGAGCTCTGCTGATTAGCTGATGTTGAAGCCACATGTGCTGAGGCAGAGAGACATGCAAAAGTTGGAGGATTTGAGATTGAGACCACCGGTTTAGTGTAACTCATCTCATGAGCTTGATTTGAATCAACATGGAAACTGTAAAGGTAACTCTGTTGTTTCCTGCCTGAAGACAAAAGGACGACAACTTCTGATTCCACCGTCATCGCTGGCCATCCTAACTAACCCGAGCATTCGTGGCAGCCTCTGTTGTGGTGAACCAGCAGAAAGAAAGTGAGCCGCACATACACTAGCATGATTCACAGCGCTAAAACCCTCCTCCTGGCTGTGATTGGTTGTTTTTGACAGAGAAATAAATTTACGGGAGAAGGCAGAGGAGCTTGATTGTCTGTCTCGTTTCATACTGTCACCACATGTCAGTTTTAACAAACATGTAAAAAACAAAAAAAACAGATTTCTGTGCCAGCCTTGTACCTAATAAAGTGGCCAGTGAGCGTCTCTAAACAACATGGGGATGAACAGGAAGGCTGACGACTGTTCGAACTCTTCCCTCCCGAAGACGCTGCGTTGTTACTAAAAGGATCAGCGCAGGATGTTGAGTAATTGCCTCTGGATGAGGGGGGCATCTGTGCCTGAATACCCAGGGGCCACTGTTTTGTCACTCTGACAGTGTTTTATCGAAGACTGAGGAAGCTCAGAAGGCTGCAGAACCGAGCCCCATATATCTCTTGCTATTACACCCGGGCTAGAAAGAAAGGGTTGAAGTGACAATGAAATATGGCTCTGGCACTGGAGGAGAAGAAGAACAGGGACTAAAGAGGGACAGCTGAGTCTCCCTTTCAGCCTGCAGGGAGCTGCGCTTCAAACCAGCCAAAAAAAGAAAAAAACAAAATCCCTGTCCTGTACCGCAGAGAAAGAGAGAGAGAGAGAGAGACGGGGGGTGTAGAGGAGAGGGTGTGTGGCGTAAAAGAAAGAAACCCTTGGACAGAACGGTCTCTGGGTGCTTTTACTGATGTTAGTCTTAAAGAACAAGGAGAAATTAAAGCCCTGCAGGAGAAAGGAAGAGGGAGCTGAGTTGGGTAAAAATCCAAACTCGGCAAGGACCCCTTGCATCATTAAGTTGTCAAGTGGACAGGAGGCCCCGAAATATGACTGGGAGTTATAGTTGAGGCCAGGCCTGATGATATAAGAATTACAGTACATGGATCATAGCCGGATCGATAGGTAGACAAAGTCATTATAAAGGGGCTAGAGTTCAATGCCTCCCCTGGGCTGCAGACGGGGACTCATATTTATCACCGTGGCGATGTGTAGCACACACAGCACTCAGGTGGGTAGCTGCTGTGTAGTTATATTTTGCTTGTTGCTCTTATTTCCAAAGCTATTTGTTTCAGCTGTATCGATTGCTTAAGTCATCCGTGCTGCTGGAGAAATCCGAGTCTCCTTATGCGCCTCTTTACCTCCATTTGTCTGTAATTTGCTTGCTGTGAAGGATGTCAATAGGAATGCACATTCACTGATGTACTGCGCGGCTTAATGTGTGCATATAATTCAGCGGGCGGACGTTTGCTTTTCTTTGCTTTCAGCCTTTGCACCTCCAAAGAGAGAGCGGAGCGAGAGGGAGCACGAGCGGGGCAGCATCGATCCTCGCTCTGCCGAGAGAAATTAGGCATGAAATTAAAGCTCCCATCAAAGGCCAAGGCCGGCGTTGTCACCTGATCTGGCACTATTTATACTCGCAGGAGACGGCGAGGAGGATGATGATGTCTTCATCACGCTGATGATAACAGGACAGAGAGATGGAGAGAGAGAGAGAGAGAGAGACGGAGCATCCACGGTGCCACTGACCTGCTATCATTTATACTGCCAGGGCTCAAGTGCAAGGTTAGCAGCAGCCTGAGGCCCCATAAATCACCGCTCTGCTGGACGGAGAGAGGTCGGGGTCGATGCCTCTCACAGCCAACCTCCACTGATGACGGAGTATTTATAGATCAGAAAGGAGAAAAGGGAAGGGAAGACGGAGGAGGAAGGATGTGCTCCAAACAGAAACTCAGATGTGAGGGGATATATACCACATTTACCACTGTTACCGTTTAGCTTTAATTATATTAACCTGTGGCTCTTACTGATTTTCTGAACTCATGGTTTCTGTAAGTTTCACCAACTACAGTTTAAGACCATTATGAATTACATTTAATTTCACAAAGTGCAGCAGTGCACAGACCACACACAGCATCTTAAGCGTTAGCAACAGAAGTGAGCCGGTGGCAAACGCCATCCAGCCAACCGGCGATAAATTTACTCTTTCCCATGACAGACCCAAAAAAGTCTAGCTAGCTAGCAACGGTAAGTTAGCAGCTAGTTAGCGATAGCCTCAACCGCCCCAAGTTACAGGACAGAGCGACGATGTCTGTGTGCGACTCAAACTTTTTGCCCAACAGAAAAGTCCTTTGAGACAAAATGTACAAGAAAATGTAAGATCTGTGATTAACATATTTAAGGGCAACAGACATTTTTTGTGAATTTAAGACACTATTTTAGATATATGAATTTAAGACTTTTTAAAGACCCTGAAACTGTTTCTTCTCTAGGATGGAAAGTTTACGCAACTTCAATGAGTTTAAAAACAAAGTTAATGGGAGTAAATATAATCTGAAACGGATTTCCTTGAATCCATAAAGAATCAAATCTGTTTGATTCTCACAGTTCAGTAGGCATACACCTATACTGGTGTGTGGTTTGGACCTAAACCACACACTTTTTGCAGCAATCAACAAGCCTTTATACATTTTCCTGAGGATTGAGGTGGGAACGTGCCGCACTGTTCTCCTCCTATCACTTCCTGTCTTCTTCTGTGTCTTTTCTGCCAGTAGCATCATCTAGTCGTTGATCATATGACAGGTGTGATGCGAAAAAGGTGTTTCCACTGTCGTTTCGCAAAATACACCAACTACGATTCAATTCCCTCTGAAGCAAAGTTTTTTGCTCTTCATTCTTGCACAAAAACATGAGTGTTTTTTTTTATTTTATTTTTTTTCAAAATTTCTATGTTTTCGTTAAGCTAATTTATTTTCGTAATTTCAATTTGTGGAATCATACGGTGAATGGAAACGCAGCTACAGACATCTGCATTGCAAGTTATTGTGACAAATGTTCAGCTGTTGGTATGGTGTGTCGCGGTTTACTGATAAATTGAAAGCGCTCATGTTACAAAAAAGTGATAAATATAATATTTCATTAAATATATATTTGGGTTAATTAAGTTCAGCCAACAACCCAGACCCTTTGTCACAATCACAATTGTTCACTTTCTGGCACACCTCCAATCTGGACCGATAAAATAAAAACATTTAGGTTTATGTATGTTTATGGTTAAACCATTTGACAATGCATCCAGATTGTTTTAACCCTTTCATGCATGAATTATGATCCTTTGTGTCAGGAAATTGTTTTTCCTTTTTTTATTTTCTTAAGGTATAAAAAAAGGATTAAAATAAAAATAAAAATTTTATTTTAATTTTTTTAGGTGATCAGTTGTAATTTTCTCCAAATACAAAGTTGTTATTTGAAAAATACATCAGTAGTATTGTTCTTTAGGGGTTATCTGATGTCACAGTAGTATTTTTACGTCTACAGCAGAAGGAGGGACCGGGTCGGTCGGCATGCTCTTTTGTCTGTCGGCCATATTGGATTTAACAAAAATAATTTCTTGCATTTGCAGCTGATGGCCAGTAGTTGATGGTGTATTTTATGATGCATTAGTGTCCACTTCAGTGGTCTGTGTGCATTTATAACATAAAAATGGCTTTTAGACAGCTGTCCACTGTAGTGACCACTGTTGTGACTTTTTTTACACTTATATGTTGTTCAGTATATTTTGCATGATAAGTGACTGATTTACAATTATATGTTAAGCATAATTTACATTATGATTATTATTAATTGTATTGAACATGATTGTATATAATTACAAAGGTGAAGTGGAATATATTTAAGTGTGAGACATGATTTATTTGAATAGAGGAAGTATTTTATTTTGAAGAATGCTTAACAGGATCTGATTCTGTTTTGTCACTATCTTGCTTTTGTTGACTTTGGGTTGCTGGGTTACGAACAGCTGTTGCCGTTTTTCTCTTCAATACAAACTGAACAGAAAGGTTCAGTAAAAGACATACGAGCCTCCGTCTTGTTTGCAGAAGCTTTACTCCGTAACAACCACTATAAATGAAAGGGTTAAATTCATTACAAGTTTCTAATAAATAATTGAAAGCCCAGAAATGGTCACATTGTAAGTATGTGAGCTGCAGGTTTAGGACCATCAGTCAGTCTGCATTGACATTACGGGTTCATGCGCAAAGGTGTGAGTAACGGAGGAAACAGTAGAGGGAGCCCATTAACCACACATCAGATCTCACACTCTCACTTCACCAACATCCACTGAAACCTGCTTGAAACATGTCAGCTGCTTCCCCAACCCTGCAGTTACTGAATCAAACATCTAATAATAATAATAATAATAAAAATAACATCTGCAGGAGGATGGAACCTTTAAGCCAAACTGAACATTTTAAACTCACATTTCCCAGTCTCGTTTTGTTGCTGTGTGCAGCTCTCGCCAAGCACAGTGTTTGGACAACACTACAGTGAGTCCAGCATGGTGCTGTAATGACCAGTGGCAAAAGATCATCCAGGCTAAACACTGACTACGGTCAGCCACAAGATGACTAGGTGTCCTTTGTCATCACTTTTTTTTTTCTTTCCTCTCGCTGCAGGTCTGATGCGTGGAGTCCACCTCTCCAGCAAAAATAAACTGTGGCACCGCTCCAGATTTTGAAGAAAAACTGAACTTGGTGAGGATGTTTTTCAGGATCACAACAATTCCTGTTAGTCTGCTCATATTTTGACAGACAATGGTTTCAGTTTTGACTTTAAATTACACATTTTTGTTGAGAGGTTAAGGAAAAAGAAAAAGCAGTGCTAGGAAGGATTCAGCTGCTGAAGACAGAAAAACTTGTAAAGAAGCTTCACTCTGATTAACTTTGATAGTCTAAACTGACTATCAACATGGAGAATTAAGCTTTCACCTGATGACAATCTGAAAGACAGGGGAAATATAAGCATATATATAATGCAGAAAACACTAGTTTACACCATTAATCAAAAACAATAAGGATACAAACAGACTTTATTATTTGTTTATTTTATTTATTTATTTTTTGTTTGTTTGTTTGTTTGTTTGTTTGTTTTTAATCTGGAGCTTCATTGGTTTGAGGATTTTTCTTTCTGGATCCAGAGGTGTGATTTTTTTTTTTTTTTTTTACTTTTTGTTGGAATCAAGTTGAAATAACCATTTGATTCATCCGTTTCTTCAATTTTCAAAATTTGAGAATTGTCGTTTTTGTTAGACCTAATTGAATATATTGCATAATTTAACATTGAATATTACTTTTCATTAAGTAGAGATCGTAGAAATAGAATTAACATGAAACATGACTTTGTGTATGTAACTGAAAAGCAGATAAATTAGATATAAAACGTTTTAATAGGCATTTTTATATTAGTACTTTCAACATTAAAATAAGCTGATATTAAGAAATGGATGAATTTTCAACAAATAAAACAAAGTATCTTACAATTTGCCAAGGGATATGGCAAGTTTATATATAAATATAAATATATATATATATATATATA
>NW_006799950.1:303797-418103 GCF_000485575.1 Poecilia formosa
TATATATATATTTCTGATAAATTTATTTTTCAACAGCGTTTTGATTAAAAAAAAAAAAAGACCTAAACTTAGTGCTCTTTATGATGTTTGTGGTCTTTGCCTGCTTTATGGCACCGCATTAAAAATCGGTTCTAAATGTGCAGCTGAAATTTCACAGCAGAGATAAAACTGAGTTCATCCAGGATGGGCTTGGATGGAGAGGGGAACCACAGCTGATTTAGAGAAATTAAATAAGGGCAACTTCATTGTCTGGATTAATAAATATCATCATTTATTATTTATTTGTGATTAAAAAAATCATTAAAGACTGGCAACACTATTGGTGGCTGGTTTCATTAATGCATATGGATGTGAAAGTGCCAATAACGTGAAAGGATTCTGTATGAGCCATGCATGACCATACAACTGCTTGTTTTGGTCAAAAACAACATCAAATGTGTATATTTCCACCAAAACAATGTTCAGAAAAGAAGTACTGATAACCTGCTTATCAAGCTTATACTTTCCCTTTTCACCATGCAGAAACGTATGGTGTGTTTTAAAATGAAGGTGAACTTCGTCTTTCAGTGATCCGACAAAGTGTTTTCCCCTGAGCTGTTCAATTCATTTTGCTGGAATTTGATGTTACAAACCAAAAGAAAAGTGGTGCATGGCTGTTAAGCAGATAAAGAATATATCTATTATGAGATGTTTTGGAAATAAAACTCACAGAGCCAGACGTAAACTTCAATTCAGCCCTTCTGCTTTGGAAAACTAAAACTGCAGGACGTTTTTGTGTCGTTTCTCCATCAGCTTTTAGCAGAATTTTTTTTCTAATTTCTCTTTGCAAAATACCTCAAATTCAATCTGATTGAATGCAAAGGAAACATAACTATTTAAGTTCTGCTGCAAATTCTTAACTGTGTTTACGCGTTTCCTTTGAGTGGAAGATTTTTACACGTGGAAATGTTTTGATCTGAACGTCTTTGCTGCAGTTGCATGTTCAGGGATGTTCTGCCAGAAGGTGGACGTCCTCCACGGTCGTAAATCTTTCACAGTCTGTATCAAGAGTTCTGCTGGAATTTGTCGAGGAGTTAACTCACTCATTTAACTCTGACTCATTAAGGAAAAGCTTCCCCACAGCATGACGCTGCCACCACTGTGACTCACCGTTGGACTGTGGTGTTCAGAGTGATGCTCAGTTTTGGTTTTCTGCCGTTTGTCTCCACACATTTCACTGCTGTGTTCCCTGATCTTCACGATCCTGTTTATTCACTGATGTTCTCTGACAAACCTCTGAGGCCTGCAAAAGAAAAAAACTGCAATTGTTTAGAACTAGAGTTTAGATTTATGACCCAACAACGAGCCGAAATGTGTGCTGGGTCATGCCAAAATTATTTGCCTGATGGTCGGGAGTCAGTGGTGCGTTTAATAACCTGGCAATCCATACAGCACAGAGAAAACTAAACGAGAATACACAAAATAAAGTTGTGTTATTCTACTTGTTATAGTCTAAATAGATGAGTATGCAGTTTGATTTGTGGAGGAAAATAAAATAAATGAAGGTGCAGATGTTCATTAGATTGTAACAAGAGCAGCAAGCTTAACAATATTTATGCAGCTCCGCTCCCGTCAGTCACACATCCCAGATGATTTACACTTGACTCATTCTGTGGTTACAAAAGGGAGCAGGAGGATGCTAAACGAAAAGCTAAAAACAGGACAACTTACTCAAATCATCCTCTAAAAACGAAAGCAGTAAAATCTTAATTTAAATAATTTTTGGCCCAATCCAAACTAGAAAGAACACGAGAGCAGCGCTCCCTTTAAGGTTGTCATCTTTTATAACAATTATGTAAAAGACAGACTGTTGGCAATCATTTTAAAATGCAGTTGTGAGTCCTTGAGAATATCTGACCCTGCACCTGAAAAGCGTCACGGCCCACAGTGGGGTCCCGACCCAAACTTTGGGAACCGCTGCTCTAATCTTCCACAGACTTTGTTGGTGTCAGCGGTGTAAGCTGATGATAATGTTGCTGGGAGAACTTGAGAGGTGCTGATAAGGCTCACTTAAAAGCTGTATGATTGCTTGTATTTTTTTATTTATTTTTTATTTTTATTTTAATCCACCCCATTCTTCCGATTTCTAAATTAAACTCTAATCCTGAAACGTCTCCTCACCTCCTCCGGCCTCCGGGCTCATGTTACGTTCTCCTCTCCCCCACCCCACCCTGTCTTTGGGACGTGAAGGTCAGATAGGAGGGAGCGTTTGATCGATAAGCACCACCCTGTCCTGGACTCACCGACAGCTCCTGTCAAGTGTCCGGCAGGACTCCTATCAAATGGATCAACTGTTTTCCCAAAGCCCCCTCCACCCTCCACCACCTCCCAGCTTTAAAAGAGAGCTGTCACTAACTGCCACTGTCACATACCAGGCAGGTGCTTTCAACGCTCTGATAACGTGCCGAGGAATCTCACCAGAGCCCATGGTGTGTGTGTGTAGGTGTGTGTTGGACTAAGATCTGTTGAAAGTTGGCCCGTATGTTGTGGGAGTTTGTGCGTGACCCCTCTGACCCAATTCGCAGCTTATCATTTGGGATCAAGATACGAAATTGTAGGCTTCTTCAGCTGTGCGGTTGTGAAGGGGATTTTTTTTGTGTTGTTGTTTTTTTTTTTTTTTGTTGCGGCAAGTCGTCGAACTTTGAAGAAACACAAACATTATCCAAGTTAAAAGGTCAGAGAGCCGAGGGAAAAAAAAAAATGAGTTGAGATGAGTTATGAGCCCTGAAATGCATACTCCCCCCCGCGATCCCCTCTCTTCTCAACTCGCTGCTTTTCTGTTTGCGTCACTAAAAGAAGAGAGGGGCTCCTCGGTGACCCACAACACAGATGTTGGAGGCCTTTCCTGTGAAGTCGGATAAATCGGTGTTTGCGTGTGCTGAAAAAAAAAAAAAACATTTTTAGGTGCTTATCGTGCTGATGACTGCGTCCTTAAAAGAGAGACGCAGTAAAGCAAACTCTGTGTGTGTGTGTATGTGTGTGTGTGTGTGTTGTGGGTGGTGGTTGGGTGTTGGAGGGGTGCTGAGGGTGACAAGGAGATAGTGTCGGTGATTGACACGTGAAGAGCAACTAAAAAAAATGCCCCGCTTTGGAATGTGACAATCTCCCAGCGTCCCATGTTGCTCCGTGTCTGACAGTGAATTGTTAAAAGCATTCCAGGCAGCTGGGGGGTTGAGGGCGAAAAGGGGGTAAAAGGAGATGTTCTGGGGCTACAAAAAGAAAAAAAAAGAGTTTGTTTGCCCCTACAGTAGATGAACCACATCCTAAATGCCCGCAAATAAACCAACACGTACAAGAAGCATGCATCAATATGACGCTGAAAGCATTTCAATACTTGCATTTTGCTTTTTTTTTTTTTTATTCAATCAGACGGGGGTTCAAAGGAGACCTGGTGGTCCCCCACCAGCATCCTACAGTGACATATAGGCCCCCTCCCAAAGCCCCCGAAACCCACCCACCGAGGCAGGCGAGGTGGTGGTCACGCTACGAGGAAAGGTCCTTATGGAGCGGCAAGTTAAACAGACCACACGACAGGGGCAAAAGGCCTCCGCTTACAAGGTCTAATTGGTTCCACAGGTTGCAGACTGGAGAGCAAAGACAGGGACCGCCGGAGAAAAGGATGGGTCAGTGGAGCGGGAGGGGAGGGAGGGCGGGGGTCAAAAGACTGTAGAGGCAGAAAGGAGAAAAATAGAAACAAAGAAAACAGAAAATATACCAACAGAAGAAAGAGGAGTGATGGTAGAGAAGTGGAATCAGAGGAGGAGTGGTTCTCGTTTCTTTTTTTTTTTTTCTTTTCTTTTTGTAGAAATTAGAGATTTGTTCAGACATCGGGTGGACGATGGACGTCAATCCCACATGTGTGAATATTTTCCGAAGTTCAGGTCGACTGTTAATAGACGTGTTCAGACCGCTAGCTTGATGCCGTTGTCTAATTTTGGTTTACTTAGTTGTGTCATTCTATTGTTCTTTACTTAGGTATTTTCTTAAGTTTTAGTAAATTGCGTTGTTCTTAATTTGTCAAGTGTCAAATAAAAACAAATGTTCAAATCCTTTTTTCATAAGGTTTTCTGTTTTCAGACTGTCGCCAATTAGCGACACAAAGTAAGGGTTTGAACGCTCACCTTTCACAACAAAAGACGTCACAAAACAGGAAACAATAATGAAAGCAGCAATGATTAGCAGTTCTAGTTAAAATAATTGGTGTATTTTTAATTAATTATTGGAAATGTTAGAAACAAACAACTCCAGTGTGTTTTAAAGACAAGAACTTGGTATGCAAGTTTAAATTAATAGATTTATTTTTCTAATCCACACAAAGTCATAATTACACAAACACACTTATATGTTGGTGACCATTAAGAAGTACTGAGGAAGATTCAGACTGGATATTTAATCATTATCAAAAATTGTGGAGCACATCTGCAGTTTTTCACTGTTGCTTTGGTGCAATTTTCTGATCAGAATGAATCAATTCAACATCCACAATATTTAGTCAATAAAGCTCATAGTAGCAGTTTCTCACTTCTTCCAGCGAAACTGTAAATCCTTCTGGATCAGCTGGTTCAACGTAACGTTCTGCTGTTGTATAACATTTGTTTATGTCATGTCAATCAAAGTAAGTTATGTGATGAGTTATCATTCCCGTTAAAGCTTGTCTTCATTTCATCACTTGACTCATTACATACAAACGTGAACTATCTGGAAAACAGTTAACCTCGATTCTCATCTCCCTTTACTGCTCAGTCTGGGCCTCCTTCAATTGACCTCAATTTCTACCAGGCTGATCAGTGAACAGGAGAAGTTTGCTAATCTGAGCTGTTTGAGAATCGTAGTTTACCTGTAGTTTTAGCGATGGCAGTGGAGGAAGTGAACCAAACCGTTCAGTCCTCCACTGAATGTTGGCTGTCGATATTTAAATAGCATTAGCAGCCAAGCCTCGTTCGGCTTGGCACGTCTCTCTTTGCAGTGGGGGATGGTGGCAATTTCCGGTAAGCTTCATAGCGTCAGACTTGTGCATGGCATACATCACGGCCAAATGTTAACAACTGGGTGAAATTTAAAACCTCAGCAGAGGCCACACCTCCAGAAAACAATCGTTTCTGAGTAGCAAGAGGTCGAGACCCTCTGTATGAACCAAAGTCGGTTTTTACCAAAGACAGAAGCTGTGGAAGAAGCTGCATTGAACAGAGAGCAACCTCTGATGTCTGAGGAGGAGGAAGGTTTATTGCCAACACGCACACATCCCCAAATGGCCCTGCTTGTGGCCATGATGACCTCTCAGCAGTGGATTCACCACTCCAGGCCAAACAGACAGAAACATCCGGATGTCCAAGAAGGACTCACAGCACTGTGTATGCTGATTGTTCTGCAATACTGTTTACGGCTTTAGCCAAAGGGTGCTTCCTGTGCTTATTGTAAATAAATTTGTAATTGGCTTTCGTACAATGGTGAGGACAAAGTGCAATCGCAAAGAGCATATCCGGTAAAAATGTGAAACATGCATAATCAGTGTCCTGTACTCGTTTACCTCTCTAAATAGAGCAATGTGCTGCTTCCTTGTGGATTTCATATGTTTGGCGCCGTCATGAGCACATTGAGGTAGCGTCACAAGAGCTGACTTGTTAGCATTGGAAAAGTGAATGAACTATCATAACAAAATATGAACAAGCTACTCGACTTGCTTGTTCATAAATGTGGTCAGGACTTTTCATTTCGTCGTCACCGACACTTTCGTTGTCACAAGTTCTTACTTTGAACATGCTTTGTAAGTTATCAGCTAGATTTTGCAATTGGTACTAGTTGGTTTGGGAAATGGCTAGCTGTTGTGCAAATGGAAAGAGTGATGTGAGAAATACAAAAAGGCGACTGAGAAAAACAGTGAACTGGTTGGCTTCCTAGAATGGAGCAAACTTAAATTTTCACAGGATTGTCATTCCAAAAACCTGAGAAATCCGTCTTTATCGACTCCAGTTCCAAGTGGGCTTGGAGTCGACATTGAACTGCCTTCCTGTTGATCACAGGAAGGCAGTTCCTGTGATCAACAGGAGGCTGGACTCATGAGCTTGGAGTCTGGACTCCTTCATTATTCCTTTTGCACGATCCAATATTAGCTCTGGCAGCAGCACAGACTCTCACCGATTCGCTACCACCACCATGCTGACCAGCTGGTGACCAGCCGTCTCCGTTCATGGTGACGTAAACGATCCTTTGGTGGAGATGCAGCTATTCCAAAAGTTCACAGTTTATAACAAAAACATGACAGGAAGGTTAACATCACATGACTAAAAATCTATTGTTTTCTATTGACATTAATTTGCTGCTCGAAGGTTTAAAACGACTAAAAACTCACAAATCTGAAGATTGGTGGAGATATTAGCCGACTGGTGCTACAAGAAAGTGATAACTCCTGTCAGCAGTCTCCATGGTAAACACTGAACTTCATAAGAGCTGAACGAATGATTAAACCGTAAGCACATCTATCTGTGGATTTAGATTACTTAATGTGTTTGACATATTTGGTTTGTGAATGATGGCTTTATTCTCGACAATCGCATCAAAATTCATTGCTCAGCCTCAGTGAAGTCATTGTTGGCACATTGATTTATTTAAAATAACGTCCGGTGAAGCCAATGCTCATGACGGATATACAGCTTAAAGTGCAAACAGTAAAATGTCTCAAGTGCATTTTAAATCTAAGACCTCATATCTTGTTTTTAGTGTTTTCTTTGCTAAGTTTATATCATGTTTATACCACATCAGCTATTCCTCCAGACAATGAACATGTCAACTTTATGGCTTCAAAACGCCGCACAAAGCCTTAAAACTGTGATCCCATTAAGAGGTAAAATCTGGAACTGTTCAGCAGATGAAAGTTTGACTTTGCGAGCCCTCCGAGTATTTATTTCGTTTTATACCTCGACAAGCTTTAGTCTGTATTATTGGTAGTTATGGACCAGAAAATGGAATTCCCAGAAAAGTGACCCGAGGTGCTGTCACACCGCAGGAAATCTTACAAGTCATTTAATCTGTTTAAGACCCTTAACTTATTGTTTTTCTTTAAAAAGAAAGTTGAAAGTGGTTTGCAGACGAGGGAAACTTGTTTGACTTGTGTTTTTTTTTGTTTTGTTTTAAGAGAATGAATTTGTTTGCTACTGCTAAAGCTGTCAGCGTTGTTTTACAGTGTTTTTTTTATTATTACGTCTACTGAAAGAAAAAACATTAGCAATTACAAGGTAAGCTTGTTTAAAATTTTTATAATTATTAATTTCCTTAAAAAAATACGCACCTCTTTGTTTGCACTTTGTCACCTGCTTTAAAACGTTCAGCCCCCTTCATGGAGCAGGTCCAGTCTGACATCTCCATGACATCTGTCTAAGACTGTCTAGACCACAGTAATAACACATATAAATTCCTATAGTGAGTGGCATTCCCATTCGATGTAAACCGATCTGCTGTGTGCCTGCCAGGTCTGAGCAAACAAGATCACTGACACCATTTCTGCTGTACAATTTATTTGACGGAGTCAGTGGGTTTCATTGTTCTTTATCCTCATGCTTTTGTTCCTACGAGGCGAGTGAGTCCGGAGCAAATGTAAAACCCTTTGGAAGATTGAATCCTCCCGGAGTTAATTATGTTAATGCGCGAACTATCTAAATTTCCTACAAACACGCAGTAAGCTGAGTCACAGCTGTCATAATTAAACGGCCACGGTCCAGATGTACTGAGAAAGTGTGCTCCACAGATGTCAACTCCATGTTCGTAGATGTGTTATGAATGTGTCAAACGTCTAGTAAATGTGAGCATTTACCGTGACTTCTAAATTAAAAAGAACTTGAAACAAAGTGAAATCTGGTTTCTCGGCCATGTGGACGAACCTGGTTATTGGACTCAGATGTACGGGAGCTTAAGAGGAGAGCAGCCTGTTAGCGTACAGACAAACGGGAATGGACAGCTAAACCTGGGCTGGTGACAGACACAGAGTGTGATTACCTGCATACCAGCACCTCAGTAAGGTTTAGTGTCGTTATTTCCTGGTAACGACTCTGTAGCTAACAGCTAGCTAGCTGTTAGCTACTAGCTAACAGGCTGTTAAGCTAACAGCAGCCTGTTAGCGTAAAGACAGCTAAACCTGGCCTGATGACAGAAACAGAGTCTGATTACCTGCATACCAGCACCTCAGTAAGGTTTAGTGTCGTTACATTTATGTCCTGTTTATTTATGTTTGTGACAGAACAATTTGTGAGGCCATTTTACCTCCTGCTAAATCAATTCACAGGTGAAGCTGTGCTGAACTGAACTGTGGGCACATGCACGCGTTCACATTCATGTTTGGCACAAAACGCCACAACAGATCCAAATTAGTAATATTTGTCATTCTAACATACGGCTCAGTGAAAAATGAAGAGACCACTGTGCTGAACCCACTGAAACCCTCCTGGTTGTTCCACCACATGTAGATTTCTCATCTCTTCCTGAGTTAAAACATCAGTGTTGTTGCTTCTAAATCAATATGAAGTTGTTTTCTTCATCATCTTTTTCATTATTTTGACCATTTCTCATTTTCTGCAAATAAATGCTAAATTTTTGCTTGGAATTTCGGAGAAATGCTGTCAGTAGCTCATAGAATAAAAGAACAATGTTCAAACATTTACCAATAAAGAGTACAATCAGAAAAACTGATCATTTTAAGTGTTCCCTTAATTTTTTTCCAGAGCTGTATAACACTAAATGAAGCAAATAAAATATTCTTATATTGATGTATTTATTTAATTTTCTTTACAGAGACACACTCGAAATGGACAAATTAACGTGTAAAAGTTGAAAGCTTGTTTGCCCTTTCTGGACATCATGTTGTTATACTTTTTAATTTTGTCAAAATGTGTCGACGGTCTCTTTGGTTTAAAGTGGATCCATTAGGCAAAATTAACTTTTTGCATGTTTTTGAATTTCCATTTGGGTCTGTTTCTAAAAACAGTCCAAATGCTGGAAAAAAGAAGGAAAGAAAAAACCTGACGTTTTTTGGCAATAAGTTAATGTTTTTTAGTATCTGGAAAATTTGTCATTTCAGTAAAAGAACACCATTGCTGGCATCTCTGAGCTGTAAGCATCCTGTGTGTGAATGAGTGTTTCTCCCACCTTCTCCTTCTGCAGGGCGTGAAAGCCAGGATTGGATCCAGCTGGAGCTCATCAGGTGACAACCAGGGGCAACGTTTAGAAGACCGGCTTCCCTAAGGTGAACGCCAGATGACTCCCCTGAGGGATTCCTGGTTCCTCGTCTCCTCCTACCACTTGATTCCTTCCAGTCTCATTCCCGCTCCTCACACTTACCTGGATTCATTGTCACGTTCCACCTACCTGTCCACCTTTCCGTCGCTCTCCGTCGCTGTCCACCTTGGGAATAAACCGAGAAACAATCACCAGGCCTCCGCTAACCCGGCTACGTTGGTCTCAGCCTTGCAGATCTCAACTAATTTAATGTAAAGTTTATAAATTATCTTTGTCAGCTGCAATTCAGTCGTCAAGAATCAGTATTAATCGGTTGCATTTTGACAATAATTTCCACTGCTACTTGAGTAGAGGTAGCAAAGCACCAATCAGTTGTCATGTTTGATGAAGTCATGAAATCTGCACTCTACCAGAAACTTCTGCGGGAGAAGGTTTGACCATCCATTCGTGGCCTTAAACTCAATCGCACTTGAATCAGGCAGCAAAACAATGATCCAAAGAACGGCAGCAAATGGTAAATGTTCCGTACCTGTATACGATTGATTAAGTCCAGAGGACTACCAATTATCAGTACTGTTTGATGACAGTTGTTGCCATCAAGGGGACAATCAGTCGTTAGGCTTATGGAGCAATGACTGCAACTGCATTTTGAATTTCCTCAAGTTATGTTTGTTAAATGATCTGAAACAATGTGATAAAAATCAAAAACAGAAAAAAATGTGTGAGGTGCAAATACTTTTTCACAGCATTATATGTGCAAAGAACAAGTAAACATTTCCAAATAGCTCTTAAAGTCAAAGTATTTAGTTAACAGGCCCTATGCTCCTCTGAACATGACATTGCTTGACCGGCCCTTTCAGTGCTCAGTGGGAGACAAAGGGTTAAGTCCTCAGTCGGAGGAGATAGGAGCTGAAAGGAGCCCATGAATCCTGAAGTCCCTGCAGACCCAGCATGGTAAAATAATTAGGCTTACCTTTGAAGAGAACTAAACAAACACAACAGCACTCAACACCAGCCACGTCCTCTGCCGACTTTCTTCTTCGTCTGTTCCTCAAAGCGGCCTTTCCTTTCTCTGTTTCCTCGCTCTGCTACCTGCCATACCAAGCCAGTCGAGTCACCCTCCCTCCCACATCTCTCATCTTTTCATCTTACTCTGTTCTTCGAGATTTTGAAGTCTGGCAGTCTCTTTCTGTCTGCCGATTCTCTTGGGGAAGAAAGATAAAAATGGAGGGGGAAAAAAAGGAGCACGCAGTTCACGGATCAGTTTTTTACATCCTCTAAACTATGCTTTAAACTGCAAGAAGAACCAGCGCTGTAGGAATATTCAAACAGAAATCCCAAAGTGCTGACTTACTGTTAAATTCCCCGTTGTTAAGTGGCTTCTAAGACTCTGGACAAAACAGAGATTGTTTGATCTAATTCTTTTAAAAGCAACAAGTTTGAATCGCACCATTTTAAAACTTTTTCACGGAGGATTTTTGGTAGATTGTCTCAGAATTGCTATTACATTCTACATGACAGACGCTGCTAACTGCTTTATTATCCTTCATACAAAAAACTTATTGAAGTAATCAGGAAAATAAGTTGCTCTTACCTTTTAAATGTTACAAGTGAAAGTGCAAAGTCTTACCAAGTCTTATTATTATTATTATTGTGCAACATTAGGTTTACATTTTTATACTCCGAGGTGAGGGTTGTTGTCAAAGAGTAGGAGGAATTAGAGCCATTCTGCCACATTTAGTCAGATAGGAAAAAATATTCTTTCCTAAATAATGAAGCAAAATTTTGGTCAATAGATGTGGCGATTAAATCCATGTGGATTTCATTTCATAGTTGGTTATTTTTACTAATGGAACGGGAGTCAATGCAGTTCTTGCAACCCCTCAAACAGCAAGCTATGTCATCAGTACGACAACCACGGCAACTGTGCGAGTTGTTTGTGAGCATAAAGTTAATCATGTAAGAAAATTCTGCACATCAATTTTTATTTTTTGTGTGTTCTCTGTCCGTTCAAAATGTCTGCTGGTAGAATTAAGTACAGTTGGCAAGAAAACTCAGTGTCAGACATAATTCATCAAAATTATTTCTGATCAATAAACAAAAATCTGATCAGCAATTGTAAGAAGGCTCTGATTGCTGTGATGATGGTAATTTTTGACATACAAACGGATAATTTATTAGCAATTGTTAAACTGGCACTCGTTTTACACTGCTTTAGTCATCTTTTGAGTGACCGATTTCTTGGTTTAATGACAATAAATTCAAATATTAATCCAATCAGATGCATGAATAATTTGGGGCTTAAGTATCCAAAATTACATGTGGTGCTTAAGTATTTCTAGTAATACTGTTAAACAAATAAATCTGCGATACATGGACCTGTTTTAATATTTCTTTTACCGCCCTCATTAAAATTCACTGTACTCCAAATTACCTTTATGGGTTAATGCTAATAAAATGGCACATTATGTTGGGTTTTTAAGTAAAATAAGCTTGTTCAGAGAGAAACAAATAATACCAGGAACATATACCTGAAGAATAATCTCATTTGCCCAAAGGACAGATTGAACCCAGGAGACAGAATCAAAATGGCTTAAAATAGTTTAATCAAATCTTTTGTTGGGCAGTGAAGATAACATATAAATTAAGAATGAAGGAGGCGGAGAAAGGTGGACTCAAAGAGAAATAAGGGGGGGAAAGGAGCAAAGAGGCATACGGAGGCAGGATTCCCTGAAGACCACTGAATTTCCCTTCTTTCTTTTCTGCCTTTTTTTTCACAGTCCTCTCACTCCCAGCTCCACACAGCTGTTTTAGGGCCAGGGGCTTCTTTCTCCAGAGCCCAGATGAAAGAGCCGCCTTAAGCAGCCCTACAGGTAGGTCTGGTAAAGCCATTGCTCTGGCTGTCCACTGCCTAACGCATGAAATGAAAAAAATAAAAAAGGCAGAAAGAGTGGGGGGAGGGATTACACTAGAATGAGCAGAAAAATGAAGATAAACTTGAAAATGCACAGTTTGAACAAAGTGACAGAAAAAGAGCAACAATTTGTAAGAACGAACAGACGGGTGAGGAACTGTGAAGAGGCTACCTGATGTTGGGCACCAACCCCACGACGTTAACAATGTCCGCTCTCATTGACTTTGTTGGAGCATTTTCAATGCTACTTTCTACGTGTTTACAAGAGTAAACCGCGCTAAAGAGGGTGGGTAAGGCTTTAAATTCAGCAGAAAACATCCAAGATGTCTAAAAGGTAGCCTGCTCAGACTGAGCTAACGACAAGCTTTCTGCTGCAGCTTTGTTTTGCTGCACACAACTGCTCTCTCTCTCTCTCTCTCTCTCTCACACACACACTTCTTTCCATCCAGATGTCGATGGAGAAGCCACTGCAGGGCTTTTTGGTTTTCCAGCTAAATTACTTATATTTTTAAGTTCCATAAGTCTGAGTGTGTGATACTGTTATTGCTGGAGCACATAAAACAGCAGCTAAAAACTGAAAAACAGTGTCCGTGTGCTCGACAACTGGTAAAGAACTTCACCAGAACTTCTTTAATGTCACTGGGAACACCGCGCTCAAAGTCGTTATGCAAAACTGCGTCCCTTAATCACTTCTACACACCGAGGTCATTCCCAGACAGTCATTTCATCCAGTTAGAGACTTATTCAAGATCGCCGCTCAAACACGAATAGGTACTTCAGATGCAGCTTGAAACGCTGGATTTTCCAGCTTTTCTCAGTGCTACAATTTTCTCAGGCTCCGGCAGAGTGACACCACCCACACACAGTCTTCGCTAACCACCAGTGTGTGTGTGTGCGACTGGAGCGCTCCAGGTGATGTCTAACCTCTCCACCTTCCCACATTTATACAGCCTCATTTCTGTGGTATATCACAAAAACAGTTACTTTCCCCCTCCCAAAACTCTCATTTTGATGGCAAAATTTCAATACAAAGCGTGGTTTTGATTGAATGAAATCCAATTTGTTTATTGGCTAATTTCATTGAAGGACTAACTATTTATTTTTCTCATGCATACTTTATGGTGCTCAATATTTATACTCAATATTCGAACATGGGAGCTGACCAAAAACCCAATTTGGTCATAAAAATCCGTCAGAATTCTACTTGAACTTTTCTGGTGTTGACGACTCTAACAGAGCTTTGCTAATGTGGGAATCATGGTGGCTCTTCCTCGCAGCAGGAAGTCTCTGTGTTCCAGTCTTGACCAGAAGCGTTCTGACGAGGGTTCTCTCTGGGTACTCCGAGTTTCTCCCCCATCTAAAGAATATGTTAGGCTGATGAGAGACATGGTTGAAGTGTGAGACATGACGATTCAGGTTATCTGTTCATGTGTTAGCCTTGTGACTAGTGACCCATTCACTTCTTTATGCCAACAATTTCACTGATCAATCGGTGAAAAGCACATGGTACTAATTAATGCAAGATATATTTAGTGGCATGTGGCAAGTGGTGTTTCGAGACCGTACCTGGCTGTCTTAGGAGTGTGATCCTGCTGCAATTGGAAAACACTCAACCACCACCCAGATCTGCCAATCCAGGGTAACTACCCCCTTAAGGAAGTCCAGGTGAATCTCATCCACCACCAAGGCCTTGCTACCAAGAAGGTTTCTAATCACCTCAAGAGAGTTTGGGGACATAAGATCTCTACTGCAGATAAGATCTCTTCTTGCAGGACATTGGCGAAAGTTGCCTTGACTACCAAACTACCCATTCATGGAGACCAGTGGTGATGGAAGCATCAAACTGGAAAACTGTCAATGGCTCTTTACATTCTGTCATTCACTCCTTCACTCACACATTCACATACTGATGGTGGCAATCTTTTGGACAGTAACCACAGGCGCCTTGTGGCAGTCTGACAGAGGTGAGTCTGCCATGCACCAGCGCCACCAGGAGACACGATGGGTGAAGTGTCTTGCCGATGGACACAACAACATGGGTGGACAGAGTGGGGATCGAACTGGAAACCCACCGGTTGTGGAACAAACACAATAGAATTGCACCTTTTCATTTTTTTAATACACAAAACATCCATCCATTGTCTGTTCCTGCTTATCCTTACAGGGTAGTGGATGATGCCTTTCTCCACCAGTACGTGGGTGAGAGGAAGTGCACATCCTGGATAAGTCACACAGTCTATTCCCCATACCTGAGGGCAATTTTAGAGTCAACACATACCCTTACAGTCATGTTGGTGTACTGTGGAGAAAGCCAGATTACCCAGAGAGAACACACACACGTTTGGGAAGAAGATGCAAACTCCTTGTCCAACACCCCAGACAGGGATTCCAGACCCAATCCAAGATGCCCAATCCAAGATGGCAGTGCTTACTTCTGCATGCCATGGTTACAACATTATTTTTAAAAGACTGGAACTTACTTTTTATAACTGTCTAACGCTAACAAATATTTAAATTTACATGCTGTGGCGATAAGTTACTTTTGGGCAAAGAAGATGAGCAAATAAAATGAGATTAACAATCCTCAACTGTTCTCCTAAAATGAAAATATTAAAGGTAGGTCATAAAATATTGACAACTACTTAGAACTCCCAACCCAGCTATGAAAATGTATTGGACTAAAAAAAATTGAGTCTGTTTGCCTGTTAGATATGACAGTGAGGCAAAGTTTTAAAACTCGGTGAGCATTATATCAAAGAGCCAAAGTGTTTCAGGCTCATCGGTGCAGCCGTCTTCCACTTCCTCCTGCGCTAGAAACAAACTGTGACTTTCTGTGACGCTCTGGATGTGAGCCAGCACGCTCCCGGGCCAGCTCAAGGTAAATTGCTGTCGAGGTGATGCGGTTTGAGGCCCATTATGTGGTTCAGGTTGTTGCAACAAAGCAGCAGCGCATAATTACAACAGGTGGTTGGAGAGATTTTCTTCTCAAAAGCCACTGAGGTTTGGGCAAAGAGAAGGACTAGCAGGACACAGAGTGAATTACACCATCACACTCTTTCCTCCCAGCCTAACACACCCAAACTTACTATTTGCTTATTTTCTTTTACTTTTATTCACCATTTCCATTGACCCGGGAAACTAATAGCTGTGGTCTGCTCTGGGACTTTTTGTGTTCAACGATAGTCACGTGTAAGACTTTATGAACAAATTAGGATTCAAATGAGATAAACTAGGAGGCTAATAAAAAAAAAAAAACAAAAAAAACAATCTGGGGCAAAGCTTGGTCCTGTTTCAACTCTTCTCTTGAGGCGGCCAAAAAGCTTCTCGCTGGAGGATCCAGGCGGCCGACAGTTAGGTATGTAACAAAGCAAAGAGGGGGGAAATAATGATAGCTTTTGATCAGGTTTCAGCAGCAACCTTTCATGTTCAGTCTGGAGAATTTTAACTAAACTCTCCTGACAGGCCGCTCTTGCGTTTGCAGAGACTGAAGCTTTTCTAAATTATGAGTGGCTGTTGTCGATGACTGCTGAACAGAGGATTTGCACGGGGCGTGCAGAGCAGGACCAAATGTTTCCAGGCTGGTTTTAAAAACCGAGGTGTTAATGTGGGTCAGAGCCTGTTAGCGTCAAGTCAGTGCTGATTAACAGGATCGCACTAAGGTACAGTAGAATAAAGTGGAGAAACGTTTATGAAAGGTCGTTCAAGTGCTCTCCAAACAAATCCACTTTACTGCACTTTTAATCCCTTTGTAAAATAAGAAGGGCGCCGACACGGAAAACAAAAACAACTTTGTCAGTTTCTGCTTTTGTCACCTGATTATCGTACATAGCTAAAGTAAATGGAGTCAACAACTGAGTACAGGGATTTTGAATCTCAAAATGAAAGCTTACAATCATCCACATGTAAAAAAAAAAAAAAGAAAAAAGTGTGAAACGGAGCCTGTTTTATCCAGTATATTAGATTTGTTCCAATTTGGTATTTTCGCAGCATATTTATAACTATTCCAGTAAAGATGCTTCTTTGTTCCCAGGATGATTAAATATTTGATCTAGAGCTGTTCCTGCCTTCTTCTCAGCTAAATGACGTCCAATCTAAACCGGAAATGGACTGACTGGAAATGTTTTGGCCAGTCTTCAATATTGTAAATCTCTGACGATACTGAATTTAGTCCGTTCTGATTTCAATTTGTGTACAGATATTAACCTTTTAAATATATTTACATATATTGTGTTTTTGAAGAAATTAACTAATTTAATTGTAGACACAAAACTGTGAAACAAATCAGTGATTGACTCAGACATAGAGAGCTGTTTCTCTCTCTCTCTCTCTCTTTCTCTCTCTCTCTCTCTTTCTCTCTCTCTCTGCCTTTACTGTAAATCTCTAATCACCACGTTATTAAATACAGAAATGTGTACAAATAAAAAACAACTAAAAATTACAATATATTTTATTTACTCTTTTACAAGAAACTGACTTTCACTCCTCAAAACCCAGAAGTGCACCATAATTGTCACGTGTTTGAACATATCTTGTCAGAACATTGGAGAAAAATGCTTCAGCGTTTTGGAGATGTAAAAAAAATGTTAAATTATTCACTTTATCATCCAGGAACCTTAAGAAGCCCTACTATAAACAACAACTAACTATCAATTTAGGAACAAAAGATGACACCCGTTGTGACACAATGTTTATGCTAGAGAGAGCAGTAGGTGTTGCACAGCTCTGCAGTTTGGAGATTCCTAAATGCCAACATTTCTAAATCCTGCACGTTCCTTGAAAGAGCGACCCTATTGGTGCCGGACTGACTGAACGACGACATGCCTCTGCAGATGATACGGCGTCCTTTCTTGAAGCTTCTATAAACTTTATAGCTGATTTAATTTCTAAACACCTCGCTGACATTGACAGTCCCTGACTTTAAGCTCCACACAGACGAGTGCAGCTGTTTTTAAGTCCTGTCTTAGCTTAGAATTGAAGTTGACTGGTCAAAAAAGATTGGGTGTTTGGTTTAGCAATAAGAGCATGTTAGGGGCAAAGATGGCCAGCTGAGAGTCAGCCTTATTCCAATTATGATGTAGATTCACTGTCTGAACTCTACATCACATCACATCATCGTGACCGTCTGAATTTTAAAATCTGCTCAGGATTTTCTTCACACTTGACCTAAATGTGTGGGTTCCTGGCAGCAAATTAAAAGTCTGGGAATTGGAGTAACAATAGTTATCAGAATATTTATAAGCACTTTTAAAAATGTTCTGAGAAATGTCAGAGATTTAAGTCAGCAAAAGGCACCAGGAGTTTTCATGTGTTAAAAAATAGCCACACCTGCTAACTGTTAGGCAGAATTTGCGCAGCCTACACTGGCATATAAAATAGTCTGACTTAATATGCAGCTAAGAAAACAATAAATGTCATATTATCTCAAGTCTCAGTTGGTCTAACCCTAAAACAGAAAACATTTAATATGAAGCTGCAACAGTTCAGTTTCTGAAGAGATGATTAATCTAAAGTTTCCAGGTTTCTTTTGCCTAATTTCTTTGCATAATTTGCTTTTAGTCAGATAAGTGTGCGCTTTTGAAGTTTAATGGCGTTCACGTGGAATTTATTTCAAGATATTTTAATTGTTGCTTCAAACAGGATTAAAACAAAGTGCTGAACTGTTCCATATGGCCAATTCACTTGTTGCAGTGTCCCGCTGGAACTAATAAGCCAGTCCATTTTCACCCTTTAAGTCTCCAGCATGGGCCAAAATGACTGATTTACAGCTAAGATGTTGAACAAACTCTCATAATTATATATGTAATGTAATTTACTCTTATACTGCCTCTCCGTGCAGCAGTTTCCCATCATGTTCACACATGGAGGGTGAGAGCCTGCGTTTATAAAGCTTTACAAATCGGAGTCACAGGGACAATAATTGCATTTAAGGCTTGGCGTCTGCAGATCTCTGCTGTGATATTTTTGCCCTGATTAAGAAAAAAATGCATATTGTGACACATATGTTGCTAGAAATGTTTTGGTGTCATCACATTCTTGGATATTTAGCAGAAATAATGCCTTTTTTTTGTGCTTAGCAAATAATTTCTTGGATTTTGAATCGTGTACCAGTAACTGCATTCAGCTTTCCAGTGATATCAGAGAAAAAGTGTTTTCCCAACATCAGTTTTCTGTACTTGTTATGTCACTTGTCTGTTTAGGGAAAAAATTGGAGGGGTGCACCTCAAGGAAAGTGTTGCATGTAATATTCCTCTTTACTCATTAAGACCCGGTACAAAAGTGGGCACAGAAAATGACCAGATTGAGATCATTTCAGTGTAACAGTAAGCTAAAAGCGTTATTTCAAAATGTACAACAGAACGAGTATGTTGATCTGATACGTGGCGCATATCATTTTTATTTTTGACTCACTTTTTTACTGCAGTTTAGATTGTTTCATTATTATTTCATGTCACTTTTATGCAGATGACATTCAGGCTTACTGAATATACAGATGTACCCCTACTCAGGCAACACATTGGTCGTTTGACTTCTGCCATTTAGTCAAACTTAAGAAATCTTAATGTTTTTACCAGTCGATTTCTCAAAGTTACTAGCCTGGTAGAAACCAGCTCCATGTCCAAAGCTTTAAGGGTCGGAGAAACGACTGCTTCCTGGAGGTGTGGACTCTGTTACAGTTTTACATTTTACCCAATGGCTAATGTTTGGTGCCCTGTGACAGACTGGCGACCTGTCCAGGATGAACCCCGCCTCTCGCCCGGAACGTTAGCTGGAGATAGACACCAGCACCCCTCCTGACCCCACTAAGGGACAAGGGTGTAAAGAAAATGGATGGATGGATGGATGGATGGCTAATGTTTGGCTGTGACATAAGTAATGCACAAATTCAACTCTACACAGCTTACCAGAAATTGCCTGCACTGTAAGCAGCCATCCTCTGGGAAGAAAGAAGTGCCGAGCCACATGAGGCGGCTGTTGATGCCAATTCAATATTTGGAAGTGTGGCCAATACAGACTTTGTTCACTTCCTCCGCCACCATTGCTAAAACTACAGGCGGACTGCAATTGTAAAACAGCATCCATCATTCACAGCTTCTGTTCGCTGATTGGCCCGGTTGAAGTTCTACCGGAGAAATCCATTTCAATGGGAGAAAGTCCAGACAGAGCGCAGAAGAAAAAGTGAATCAAGCTGATAATAGGAAGGCTACAAAATTACTAGTCTAAATTGTTTGCTCTATTAAAAAAAATCTTTCCAAACAAATAAGTTTGTTGCGAAAACATTCATTCTTCTTATTTCCCTTTGCACTTTCACATACATCAACAACAAAAAAATCCAGAACTGCGGAGCGAGACTCTTTAACTGGAAGAAGCAGAAGAGCTTATGACGCTCCTGTTTTAATGTCTTTACATTGGCTTACCGGTTCATTTTACAGTTAATGTTAGAATCTTGACTTTAACTTTCGAGACTCTGCATGCGAGGTCAAGCACCTTCCTATTTTACTTAACTGTCAAAGACAAAGACACTCTCCAAGTGGAGGCCTTCAAACCAAACTCTAATCATAGTCCTAAGCATAAAAACCCAAAGTGATCGCTCTCTCCAGACAGCAGCACATCGACTGTTGAATGATTTTCCTTTGTTTTTACGCTGTCTTGAAGACACTCTTAATTTGAAGGGATTTTTCTTTGAAACTTGGTTGAATATCACTTTAAATTTCCATTTTATCTTTATCATTGAACTGTTTTTTTTTTGTCTTCTAAATTACACTTCAATATTTACTCTCTTTTTCATTAAAGAACTTTGTGATTTACATCTTTGTAAGGTGCCATGTACATAAAAGGCATTAATTACTCGCTGACAGTTATTTACAGCATTGTTGTGCAAACATGCAGCGGTCATCGTCCGCTTAAAGGAAACCCTGCACCTCTGTTGTCACGAAGAATAATTACGGTTTAACTGCATGATGTATCGTATGAAGCCGTGCTGCGAAAGTAGCACTTGAGGCCCCGGACGAGGTTTTCAGGCTCAAACCCGAGGCCGAAAGCAGTCGTTGAGGGGTGTTTGTGAGTGAGAGAGCATGTGTATTCATGTGAAAAAAGGCTTCGGATGTTATGTGAAAACCATTGTGCTTCATGCGTTCACATGGAATACGTATTACTTAAATATGTAGGATGAAAAAAAGTATGTCGGGGTCCTATCCTGAGGGACCTCCCCCCCTCAAACAACCTCTAACCTGCAGTAAGGGAATAACTTAATGTAACTGTAGATTTTCTTAAGTACATGCCAGGGAATTTTTCCATGTGCTGATAGAAAACAAAGTGTTCTGCGATTCTGTACTTGAATGAGATTAATGTGATTGGGAATAATGGCTGGTTATGTTTTTTATTATTATTTTTATCTAATCTGCCTTTAAACACAGAAAAAGCAGAATGTGTCTTAGATTCACTACATGTCTATCATGTGCATGTCCACTGAAAACATCACGTATTTCAATAATTTATTTCAAAATTGTGGAATCAGTAGATTCCTTACACAGAGGGTGGTACAAGTCAGGTGTTCACATGTTGTCACTTTAGATGAAACTCAGTTTTTCATGTAGAAAAAGCATTATGCAAAAAAAAAACAAAAAAACTGAAAAGTCATGCTATACGGCCATGTTTGAAATATTTCGTAGTTGAAATGAAGAACCCAAAGGTCACGCATAGGCACAAAAAGGAACCGATGAGCAACACTGGGAAAAAGAATGGCATTGCAATAGAAGAGATACGGCAAAGGGGCGAGTGAGCAGAGGAGCATTTATTCTGAGGAGGGTGATTAATGGGACCAGCATCAGGTGAGTCGAATTAATACAAAAGTCTCGAAGCCGTTGAGAAGCATGAACCAAGCAATTAAGTGCCGATGGCTCAAAACGGCCATTACCAAGACACACAGGTGATGTAACATGAACAAAGGAACGACACCGATATCTAAATAGAGGCATTTGTAGACACTAGGATCTACTAAAATGCAAAATCCAAAGAGAGAAGGAATTCAACACAAAAGTAACATAGCAGAACCAAACTCCTTCCATGTCGTGATAGAGATACGGCCTATACAATGACAAGAAAGACTGTCGACTTGTCCAGCAGACAGCCATCAGCACCCTCCACAAGGCAGATAAGCCACAAAAAGTTATTGCTAAAGACGTGGCAGATCATAGACATCCAAGCATAGAAAGTTGAGAGGAAGGAAAAAGTGTTGTAGAAAAAGAACTTGAGAAACTATAATTGGCCTCATGGTTAGCCACTAATGAACTCAAGATCAACTCAGAAGCATCTTAAACAGAAAAAGAACTGCATATGCTCATTAGTCCAAAGCGGCCGCATTTTATTCCTAAATCGAGGTTTGAGAGTGTTAAAGGAAAAACAGTGGAGAGGCACAAAATCCAGGTCGTCCGACGTCCGGTGGGAAGCTTCCGAAGCCAGCGGATGACTTGAGCAGCCGTGTCATCCGCTGGTTTTGGTTCACGGTGTTTCATCAGGTAAAGGCAGAGCAGTCGGCTACCAGGAAACACGTCAGGCTTTCCTCTTCTGAGCAGCTTTATGGAGACACTAAATTTATTTTCCTGCAGGACCTGCTCACACAGCCAAAAGCACTAACACCTGCTTTGATGACGGTGCTATCACTGTGCTTGAACAGCCACCAATGGCACAACAACGCTGCAATGTTACATTGCATTAAGGCAGTAATTCCACTGACAAGAGCTCGGGCCAAATACTTTTTCTTTTTTTTTCTTTTTTGGAAGGACATTTTGGATGAAAATAATTATTTTATTGGACTAATGTGATGTTGTAATTCCCTGTGTTTTTGACAATAACTTGAAACACATAAATCTGCTTGAAACACGTCCATATATGAGTTTCACTTTTTCTAAAACTGACTTTCTGAAATGAATTCACTTTTCGATCACACTCCACTTTTACTGAGATGCACCTGTACAGATGAACGAGTCCCTCCGTATGAATCGGTGAAGGATTCGCACGCAGATCGTTGCAGGCTTGAGCGTCCTAACAAGGATTCAGTTTCATCTTGGCTCCAGTCTGAACGCTCCGCCTGCTCTCGCCGAGGATATTGACTTTCCCGCAAGTTAAAGTATTTAAATGTAGAGTGAGACAGATGCTGTATGTGGACTGGAGGCGACCGCAAAAAAAAAAGGAAAAAAAAAAGAAAAAAGAAAAGAAGGAACACGCGTGTGGGTGGAAGACTGGGGACGCAGGGACTTTACAACCCGCACGTATAGATTGACAGCGGAGGCAACTTTGTTTGCCACATTTTAAGGAGATGCGCGCATCATCTTTCCTCACAAATGACCGCACTCTTCAGGGGGAAAAAAGCATCTTTTCCATGACGCGCAGAAATCCGTTCGTGAAACCAACGATCGCCACTCTTCGAGAGCGATAGAGGGATTAATTTCTACTTTAAAAAAAAAAAAACGTTTCATTGTTTGAACAACTTGAATGAGTCAAAGAGGATTTGATGGAGGAGCTGGGGTGACAGCGACGCTCTTCACAAGACTTCGCTTTTCGGATTAGCGTCGCAGCGCCTTCTAAATCTTCCAGACGTTCCCCTCCTGACTGCGGACAGGACCTGCGTCGGGACTCCTGACAGTTCTGGATCTCTTAATTGTCATGGGTTTGGCTTTCGGTGCGCAACAAGGAGGTTGATTCAAACCAAACCGAAGGCACCCATCTACGGGAATGGTATTTCTGAGGGCATCCAACGCCGAATCAGCGAAGTATTCATGAAGCAATATTTGAACTATTACAGGATGAGGCTGAGAACATCGAGGTTAGGTTATCTGTAAGTGTTGGAGCCGCTAGCAGATTCTAACATGCTTTTTTTTTCCGTTGGTGCAAAAAAAAAAAAACAAAACAGTTATTTTATCTTTTATTTTATTTGCTGTTTATGCCACAGGTTTCTCCAGTTCGCGGCGCTTTGCTTTTACGCACAGGTAACTCCCACTTCCAGTTCAATAAATAAATAAATAAAAATCATGCTGCATAAAGTTGTTATTAATTTGAGTAAAACTTAAAAAGATACCTGGCCGATGACTTAACGGCAAGTAGCAACTCCCTTCAACAGGCTGCAGTAACAATGAAAACATTTTATTATGAGCGCTATGGCTGTTGGCAACTATTCAAACATCTTGAAAAATGTTAAGCTGCAGCCTAAAAGGTAATTGTTAAAACATATGTGGCTGCAGGACGGTTGAAATGATGAGGGCGGAAAAAAAAGAGAAAAGAGCACAAGGAGGTGGGGGGGAATAAGAAGTCATGAAAAGGTGAAAGATCATCGGTGGTAAAAAAAAATAAAAAAATAAAATACAGCCTATCAGAGTGAACGCGTCTCCAAAAACAGGCCACCCATAAATCAATGTTAGACCGCAAGAGTGATGCAGCTATCGGCATAAAATAAGTACATAATAATAATTCTGCGATATGACATATGTTTCATATTTTCTCGGTAGGACACTGTGCAGTCGTCTCCTAATTTCAAGCAGCACGTCACCGAACAGAGCCGGCTGTCGGACCGCATGAGCCGCAGACTGACCCGAACCTACCAGCTGTACAGCCGAACCAGTGGGAAGCACGTCCAGGTCCTGGCTAACAAGCGGGTCAATGCTAACGGGGACGACGGCGCGGTGCACGGTAGGCAGAAACGCTATATAATGATGACCAGTCGGACGACATGTGTGTATTGTTACATCAACTTTGTACTGATAAATCCTCGTTTAATAACACGGTGATGTGTGTGTGTGTGTGTGTGTGTGTGTGCGTGCGTGCGTGTGTGTGTGTGTGTTGTTGTTGTTTTTTTGGCAGAAAAATTAAGGTGAATATTCTCTCCGGTAATTTTTTTCTTTTTTTTTTTTTTAAATGCAGCTTCGTAAAGAAGAATCATTAATGTACATCAAAGTAAACAGCGGGTTGGTCCCTTAGTGCAAGGCATCTTTTCAAACAATAAAAATGTAAACAATAAAACAATAAAAACTTAGAGTTAAGAGTTGCATTAAATTAATGAATGAAAGTCCTCTCTTTATGGACAAACTGTGTTAATCCTTAAATGAAGATTTGTCCTTGAAGTCAGCTGAGTTTTTCTATCTTTCTTTTTTTTTGTTTGTTTTTTTTGTTTTTTGGTACGTAGAGCAGGTCTGAGACATAAGCAAACTGAGCTCCTGCTTTTTGCCCCCAGGCCAACAGGGGGCCTCCAAGAGCTTTTGAATTTTCACATTACTCATCATTATGAATGTCAAACAATTATGACTGTAGCCATATTGATCATTCATTTGCTTTGCATAAAATCGTCCCAATAATTTTAGATTTGTGGATTAAAAGAAGAGTCTTTTCATTTTCTAGAATGATACATTTTATTTTAGAAATTATTTAAAGCAATAAACATTCTTTGTGTTTGTTTGTTTGTTTGTTTTTTCTCACTTGGCAGCTTAAACAATAGAAGAAACAACTCATTAGTTTCACCCATATTTAAGACAATTTTCTTTACTACTTTAGAACAACATTTTATGATACTGTTATACAACAGGGCACATCTAAGATGGTTAACAAATAATTACAGAACAAATTGTTAATTATGATGAATGCAGCTCATAAACCATTAAGAAGTGGCTAGAGCACATCAGCGAAGAGCCAGAGAGGAGACAAATGATGCCCAGGGGGGGAGTATTTAACTGGACGCTACTGTACAAAACTTTTTTTTTATTTTTATTTTTATTGCGAAGCCTAAAACTTGTCGTCTTAACTTCTATTACCGCTGGATTTTTATAGATGCTTTAAGGCTACCTTTCCTAGTCCAGTGTGTCAATATTACAGTCATAAACAGTTATTTAATTATCACTTTGCTTCACCATTTCACACATTTTTAAAATGTTTTTTTTTCCCCAGTCTGCTACTTTGATGTGTTTATAAACGACCTACTCAGACTTGTTTAATAGAGAGACTGTAGATCATGAAAAGGTGAAAAGTAACAGGAAAGTACAGTTAAAGGACGTCTCAGCATTTGATGTCTAAATATAAGACATTAGTGACATTTTCTCCCACTAAAAAAAAAAGTAACTAATGTACCTTTAATGCTCATTAATAGTTTATTAATAATTTGCTTTTCATTTGACAGCACTGCATGTGGGAGCCTTATTGTAAAAAAAAAAACTTGACTGCCAGCTCAACTAGTTCAGAGAAAATAATAATATTTGAAAAAGGTACAAAAGATCATGCAAGGCTAAGCATGATTTTAACAGCGGGTTGGTCCCTTATTAAATTCCACACAGGGTCTGACAGAAACCCTGGCCTGGCTCTGCTTCCACCCATCTCCCCTCCTCCATCCTCCCACCTGCTCTCTCCTACCCACTTCGACTTTATGGGTAATTTTCATTGCCTTGCAAGTCGATGCTTGACTCAGTTTATAAGCACTGGTTAAAGTTCGCATCTTTCTCTTCACTTGTCTCCTTCGTGTACTTTTTAAGCCTTCCTCAGGCTCACAGAGACAGAGGTCAGCAGCCCCGCTCGTTTCGGCTGCACCCTCGGGGTGGGAGTCGCTCCCATAAACCCAGACCGCTGCACCGCTGCTTGTGGTCGTGTCCCTCTGACCACAGCATTTCTCACTGTCCTCTATCCCCGTCTGAGCTGGCCCACAGAGCACAGAGCCTGACGGGCCCTCGGCATCAGCCAAGGCCATGTGAAATCGCTGTCATTTGATGCTATTTTGGAAGCCCTTGATGCTGCTCGTTAAAGGCGGGCTGCTGGATCACGGCAGATAAAGAGGGGATTCATGTCGTTTTAACAACTTGGGCTGAGCAGCATCATTTTAACAGTCTGCTGCTTCATTTGTATCACGCTCATCTTGTCATCTTGTTTTTGTCTGTGCAGCTAAGCTGGAAGTGGAGACGGATTCCTTTGGGAGTCGCATTCGGATCAAAGGGGTGAAGACGGGATACTACATTTGCATGAACAAGAGAGGGAAGCTGATTGGCAAGGTGGCTCGGTCTTAATGAAGCGACACGTTGAATGCTTTTTTCTTTTACTGTGGCTCTTTACACGTCGATGGCACGCACGTAAAACCACCCAGCGAAAGCGTGTGGAAGCAAAAGATGACGTTTCAGATCTCCCTAAAAAGAACAAAAACAAAAAAAAAGCTCAACCTCTCCGCTTTTTTTCTTTCCTCCCCAGCGAAAAGGACGAGGCAAGGACTGCATCTTCACCGAGATCGTCCTGGAGAACAACTATACAGCCCTGCAGAACGCCAAGTACGAGGGCTGGTACATGGCCTTCACGCGCAAGGGCCGCCCGAGGAAGGCCTCGAAGACCAAGCAGCACCAGAGGGAGGCCCACTTCATGAAGCGTCTTCCGAGGGGCCACTTGCTGAGCGACAGGAGGCCGTTCGACGTCCTCCCTCTGCCCGTCCCCGTGCAGCCTCTCAGCAGGCGGACTAAACATTCCCATCACCAGCGCTCTGGGGGACGCTGAGGACCGAAACCACTGAAGAGGAACAACACAGAAGAACCACTTCAAGAGAAAGCATAGTGTGAACTCAAGTGCCCACACACTTTTTTTTTTTTTTTTAATTTGCCTCATTTCTGGACTTCTTACACACTTCTTGGTTACTGGGTTTTATGTAAACTATCTAATCTGCTAGTTATTTACAGACTGTAGCGAGATTTCCCCCCCTATCTTTGGCTATTAAATCAGGGCATTTTACGATCTGGAGAGCTCAAAAAAAAAACAACAAAAAAAAAAGAAATCTCATAAAGGGTTAGACGTTAGCCAGCACAGCATTGAAAAGAATGTTAAAAAGTGAAGCTAGACGTGGCAGCTATCTGTGGTTACAGCATCTCTCAGTCGACGTGCTCTCTCGGAGAATTTTGTAACCCGTTTTGTTTTTCTACGTATACGGATATATTTTTACTGTAAAAATGTAAATTACATCAAATGATGGATATATTTATTGTAGAGTGTATATTAAAACCACTAAAGAGTTTCGTAAGCTGCTTGTGTGCTCTCTTGTGGTTGTTTTCCAAACTAGAAGCTAGCATACCAACCAGCCCCCTCCACGCCCTCAAAAAAGAAAAAAAAGTTGTTGTTTTTTCCTTCGTCTTCTTCAAGCTGAAAACCTAGATAACTGAGGGGCAATATCTGTGACAGGCTACTGAATTCAATGTGCTCAGCAAGTGAGACTTGGGCCTGAATGGTCTGAGCTATGCATTAAAAGCGATGAGGTCAGCCCACCATTTTGGCTCAAACAAAGGTTACCACCATGTAGTTGCATTTCTCACGATCGCACACCGTAACCCTCTGATCAAATGGGCCCTTTGTGGGACCTCATATAAAAGGGCATGTTATACAATAGTGGGTTCGAATAATAACACGAGGAGGGGTCAGTTATCAAAAAGAAGCCAGTCACACAGGGGGAGGGGTGGCGGAGAGGAAGCTGAGGGGAGGCAGGGGACGGGGGGGGTGGGGGGGGGAGCACCAGGGCTTGTGTGGCAAACTGTGGCATCAACTGAAAGAGGGGGAATGGCTGGGAAGAGGCATTCGGGAATGAAAGGGAGGCAAGAAAGAAACCCTCTTCCCAGAAGCAGTTGAGCATGACCGTCAAAGGCCAAATGACAGGGGAGAGGAAGACCCTAAACAGAGGAGTTGGGCTTCTCTCACCAAGCATGAGCTGGATGTCAAATTCGTTAAGTTTGTGCCTCTCATTGCAGGACCATGGACTTTTTGCCCCACTTTCTGTCTACTTACAACCACAAACTATAACCTATTTAAGTGGTATTCTGTGTGGCAGACTATTTATTTCAACTCAATATTTAAAAAAAAACAAAAAAAACTGGACCATCCCCTGATGAAATGGGATCAAATGCTGTTTTGTCACTTCGGGGTTTGACAAAGAAGAAGAAAAAAGTTCCTTCCCCAACAGAATTCCCAAAACAACAAGACTGGCTGGTTTAAATGTTTTTTTGTGTCCTGTCCTTTCCATCTGGAAGAAGACAAAGCACAATGGTGAGAGAGGACCTGTGGTTTTGTCTCTGTTTTTTGCACTTGCTTTCTGGGTTTGGACAAGCAGCGAAAAATGCAAGGAATCACAAGGTTGAAACAATCTATATTTAAGTGCCATTGTCCCGTTTTAACAGCACTACCGCCTTTTTTTTTTATATCCACTGTTTAAGCATCTTCAGTCAAACTGATTGTATCTCTTTAATATGCAATGGGAAAAATACCAATTTGTCATTTTCTTTCCCTATTGTACTTTTTTCTTTTAAAAGAAAGAGATAAAAACTTTAATTTTATTTTTATTTAATCAAAAGGGCAGTGCAAGGCAACTGGAAATATAATTTGACCTCTTTGAATTTGCGACAGGAAACGGTGAAACAAGCCCGCGCGATGGCTTTCAGGGTGGCCAACGGCGTGCAAACAACATGAGGGAATTCATTTAACACAAATGAGACGTTGCCGTAACCGTGACCTCTGAACGAACAAGCATAAAGCATTGTGTGTCCGGAGTGTTTTACAAGGACGTCAGTGAAAGCAGAGTGGTAGGTTATGTGACCCTCCTACCACCCCCCGCCGGAAAAAAGAAAACACCTTCAAATGAAGTGCAGTAAAACAATAAATACATCTTTAGGGAACTGAGAAAATGAATGAACTTGCAAAGTTCTTAAATCAAGGTTTTAGAAATGCATGTGTGTGTGTGTGTTGTTGTTGTTTTTTATTAATACTGTCTACATCAGATTGAATAATTAACCACCAAAACTGAAAGCACTAGCCCAGAGACAAGGCACTGAGGATCCAAACACAAAGCTTAAAAACAAGCTTGCGGGTGAGGAGGGACATGACAATCGGAGGCGCTGCCTGAAATGAAGCCCTCTATCATTTTCTTTTCATCATACTCAGAATTCACTGGGTTGTACAGTCGACATCCCCTTCACCGGTCCCCTTCAGTTTCTTCACTTCCTTCAGCAGCTCCTGCTCCAGGGCTAAAATCTCTTTAGGTTTCTGGTACTGGACAAGAAAGAAGAAAGGAAACGGTCAACCTAGAATTACTTTGATATATATATATATATATATATATATATATATATATATATATATATATATATATATATATATATATATATATTATTTTTTTTTATTTATTTATTTTTTTGTTATATAAGAATGCGATTTTTAATTGTAAAAGGAACAGACGGAGACACAATTGAAAAACATTTGTTTTAGTACTGATACATTTTTTTTCTGGAGAGAGAATAAAACAGATCTAGCACTCAGCATTTAATCGTCTTTTTTTTTTATTGTTAAAATGGTCAAGATTAGAGAAAAAAAAAACATAAAATAATCATTAGATTAGAGTGTGTGTGACTTACACTGACTATTAAAGTGTTGTTGGCATGTGTGTAACTGAGTGCGGAGCCGTCAAGTGGGAGCTGGCTTCGATCCAGATCAGGAACACTGAACTTCTTATAATACCTGGGAAGACAAGAAGAAGATGACATAACGCAGCCGTTGAACTAATGAATGTATTGCAAACAGTGCCATCTATACTTAAGGCATAAGAACTGAATCCCAGTAAGCACACTTTACAAGAACAAGAAGGTGCTCAGGAAAATACCCCTGGCTTTGAGCAAATGTACTTTTTATTTGTGGTCTTTATGATGATGCATCTCTCAGACGGCTCCATGGAAACACTGAAGACATCCTTGGCATAGGGAAGGTTACGGATTCGCCACTGAAAGCTGGTTTTTGTGTCTTTGCGCAGAAACACCGGCTAAAGAGACAAAATAGAATAATAATAAAAAAGCATTAATTTTAAAGAACTAATGCTTTAAATGTATTGGATACATAAATAATAATTTTTTAAAAAACCCCACATTGGAGCAGTTTTCTTTAATGACATCGGAGTTGAGAGCTGCAGGTACGTTTACTGGCTCCCCGACTTCTACCTGCCACACACCCTGAACTCCCAGCGTGCTTTTCTGCCGCCACTTTCTAGCTGTAACACGCAGTGTTTTAGTAAAACACAATGAAATATTTCAGACATCATGCGTTATTAATCTGCAGATGTGTCGAGCAGAAAATCAGCTGCTTACAGATGAGTTCATCTGTTTTCAAGTCGTACTCTTCAGCCATTTCTTTTCCATCTGTGAAGAGGTAATGGATCTTCCTTTTCCCTGAAGGTCAAATATAGAAACAAAAGAACAATTCCAATGTACACAAAAATAAAAACAGTACAGATCAAAATTGTTAGATTCCTTTTTTAATAAAATAGCAATTCTGGATGAATAGATTGTTATTTATGATCAAAGAATTAAAAATCAGGGTTTAGTCTAAAAATACCAACAAAATACAACCTGCAATTGTACAGAGAAGCCCAAAATTATTCACATTACTGGCAGATTTAGGTTAAATGTAATATCTCAATTTTACCAACATGATTCTTAAGATTTAAAGTAATGTAAATTACAAGTTTTGGAGTGACTAAGCCAAACTTGAATCTGATAGAGAATCTGTGGGGAAAAAAAGAAAACAAAAAGATTAGGATGATGGGATGGAGGCTTACCGCTCTTAAAGGGCTGGAAATGTTCATTAAAATGAAATTGCTGTCAAATTTCCAGTGAAAATGCACCAAAAGCTATTGAAGAGTGTGATCGCTTGTTGTATATATACAACAAGCGATCACACTTGTTCGTGTGAACAAGTGTGATTGTTGTATATATACAACAAGCAATCACACTCTTCAATAGCTTAAAAAAATATGTATATATATATTTTTTTTTTCATTTTGCTTTTCATAAACCATTTTTCTTAGTTGTATTATCCACTGATATATACCTGTCTGATTTCCTACCAAAAACAAACTTCTTGGTTGAATGAAAATAGTCCTAAACCTAAATCAGTCAGGGGAATGATTAATGTTGGGTTTACCTGTCCAGTGAAGGTATGTAGAGCGTCTTTAACACGACTCTATACTGCACTCTTGTGGCCAGATTGTGATTTGGATTTTTTTTAAAAGTTTTTTTTATATATATATATATATATTATTTTTTTTTTATTTATTTACTTTTATTAACTGAAAAATATTGAACCAAATACTAACCAATGACTGCTTGATAGACAACTGTAAAGTCAGTAGTATTTGTGTAGACCATAACACAACATTTCTGTGTTAAAACTGCATTTCTGTTGGTCTAATGTAATATGAAAATTGTGTAGAATATTTGTGTGCATCTTTTCATTTTCCATTTCAACAATATGCCTAAGTACACTTTTGTCTGACTAATAACGGATTTCATACGTGATAAGCAAAAGTGGCATTGAGATAGATTAATTTTGAGGTACCTCTGGTTAATTTACACTGATAGCAAACGTATGCTAGCTTGTGTGTATTATTTACTATTCGCATGCAAAACCTCATACTTATTAAGTATGTGCGGCTTCCGCTCAGTTGTAAAACGAGTTCGTTGCCTAGTAACATGAACTACACAGGTAGCTACCAGCTTACGCTACAGATATTAACTCATAGCGTCTACGAGACAAAAGAAATTCCGGTGATAATATGTTATGTTATGCTTACCGTCCTGTATCAAGGCCGTTTTCTGCGAAGATTTCAGGACATCGATCCAGTTTTGCACGGCCATGTTTCCATGAGGGCCACTTCCGTATTCAACTTGTAACCCCAGCAACCTGATGACGTACACAAAAACGTTAACTCGTCTCACACAGCATGGCTAAAAATAATTAATTCAATAAACAAATAAACAAACAAATAAAGGTACACAATGTAATTTTTTTACAACATAAATTCTGAAAATTAAGCAAAGACACACTTTGGACTTAACGTAACGGTTGCACCACACCCGGAAGTGAAACATTTAAATTGCATGTTTTACTTCCTCTGTCATCGTTACCGTGTTTATGGTTGGAGTAAAACTGGGGTAAGAGCTGAGATTTTAAGTTTGAGATTTCACTTTTAAGCTAAGCAGTTTTCTTTACGCTATCAAACCTGGGCTCAAAATCGAAAAGATTTATTAAAAACGCACATGTTCATACGTTAAACGTCAACTTAAATTACAGCTAGCTTGCTACTAGCACAACACAGGTAGTGGTATTTGTTCTAAGCAGCAAAAACTAGTGTGTAAGCTGGTTTTAGACTAGCGAATATGTAATTTTGTTAACCGTTTGGAAATGTTAGTGATGTGAAGTCCAGATTAAATATCACAGTGAAAACTTTAAATGGTGCTGTAGGAGATATTTATAGTTCTGCTGCAAGAGTTGATGTAATCGTACAAGCTATGTTTAGTCAAGTGCTATTCCATGTTACAGATTCCTATATATTGAAGATCTATTCCATCTTTAAGAGAACGGTTAAATATTAGACTAAAAGGAGATTTTGTGTCATTTAGCATTCCAACTAACCTATGGTCTTATTTTGTTAAATAATATATACACGTTGCTCAAAAATAATAATCATAATCAGTTTTATTTATAATGCAAAGTCACACAGATTTAATTTTATAGAGCTGAGATAATGTGCAGGGATTTGAAGTATTCTTTCTTGTTGTCATTAGTGACAGTAAATCCAGGCTTTTTTTTAAGATTACAGATGATTCAAATGAAGCACTTCTTCTGGTAATCTATATGATAAATAGTGTATGCTGCAGAGCTCCATACTGCATTGTTTTAAACTGCTTTATTCAACAGGGCGGTGGCTCCTCCCTCCAACAACCAGGATGGAGCCTCGACACGGGATCGTGAAAGCCTTCCCCAAAGTTAAACGGGCTAACGTGTTGCAGGGGAAGGACGTGCCTCCTCTCAAGAAGAAAACAGAGGAACATGATGTCACAGGTTTCTATTTTTACCTTTGTGAGCTGTAGTCTGACACAGGCAGTTTGAAAAATATCATTGGTACAGTATTGGGTAAAGATGTTTATGGTACTTTTCTACAAATTCTTTCCCAAGTTGCAACCACAAACTTCCATGCTTAATAATATAGGAAAAAGTTTAAGGGATATGAATATTTAAGGGATATTAAACACGATCCCGTGTCGAGGCTCCATCCTGAATATTTATCCCTTAAATATTCATATCCCTTGAATGACTATTTTCATTCATTTATAATCCGTAAATGATCAAGATTCATAAGTAAATCTTGATAAACAAATAAACAAATCCTCACTAGCCTTCAGAATCTGATAAGCATGCTGTTATTGCTTATTTTTTGCTTTCCTGCTTCAGGAGACTTCTTTAATGGCGTCACAGTATACCTTCTGCCTGCTGGAATCGGAAACGCCAGATGCCAGATCTTCCACAGGCAAATCCAGCAGAACGGAGGGCAAATCCAGAGTTCGTTGTCCCCCTCCGTCACTCATGTTGTTGTTGATGACACCATGGACAGCGACAGGGCTCTGCGCCTGATGAAGGTGGATCGTCTGCCATCCGATGTTCATCTGGTGAAATGCACCTGGTTAAGCTTGTGTATTAGTGAGAAGAAAGTCCTGGATGAGGAAAACTACAGCCTTCTGTTACCCAAAAGGTTCGGCGTCTGATTATTCTTTATTCTAGAACATAGTTTCAATAATGTCTTGAAACTATTGCCACTTTTATTTCTGTCATATTTTATCAGTTTTCACGTGTTCACTTACACATTAGGTCTGGGCATTTATCATGTATTTTATCATTGGTCATGAAAAATATCTTGTTTGTTCCATGAGAGCATCAATAATTATCAATAAATTAGACGTTTGATTAAATGCACTCCATATGTTCAGTTTAAATTGCAATTCTTTAAGTAAGTGGTGTCCTGAATTAGCCTAATTTAAGTGGAAATGTTTATTTAAGAACAATATTTTTGTTTGTGCTGCTACGAAAACTGTGCCATGCACAGCCATAAAGTTTCCTAAAAAAAGAAGTAATTTTTGTTTGTTTTTTTGGTCATTTTTAAGATTGTCACCATAATACCACAAAGTACTGTGATAGAGTTTTACACATTCTTTTGACAATTCATTTAAGAGAAAAGCAACCCAATTATCAGTCTAACAACATTTTTCATGTGATTTCACACAGGGACTCGGAATCAAAGCATGAAAGTACAGAAGACAAACAATCAGAAAATACTGAACATCCTGCTGAAACAACCCCAGAGCCAGAAAGTCTGCATCTTACCAAGCAGGAGGTGACTCTAGACATAGTAAGTTTCCATGTACCAGCGACATTCTGTCGACAACTATGCTCAGACTCTGAACTGCAGATTTCAATTCACTTTGCATCATCATTCGCATTTTATGTTGCTTCTGCTTCCAGACAATCCCAAAGGCCGAAGAAGAAGCTAGCAGAGAAGAAGACGGCGTCTCTCAGAGCGACCTGGAAGCCCTCCTCACCGGACGGCACCCTAAAGAGGAGACTCCCGGCTCTTGCACAAACTCCGTTCCAGATGCAGCCACTGCTGCTGAAGCTCAGAAGCCCATTTCAGGAAAGTGGGTCTGTGCTCAGTCTTCTCAGTGCAAAACTAACAACTTCAACAAACACATCACAGACAAGCTGGAAGTGTTGGCCAAGGCCTACACACACCAAGGAGACAAGTGGAGAGCACTGGGCTACTCTAAGGCTGTCAACGCACTGAAGAGCTTCCACAAGCCTGTCACATCATATCAGGTAGCCTATAGAAAGCTTTGTTTGCTGGTTTTGTATAATTGACTTTAACTGTGCCACTCTGTACACACAAACATATGATTTAAACTGGTGAATTTTATCTCTAGCTGTATGTTTGGGGTCATGGCACTATGTTCCTGGAAAATACATGTTTTTAAATTACACAAAGTTGTAATCCACAATTTACATATCTGGTAACTTCTGAAGGCAAATTGTTACGCTGGGATTTTATTTAGATTTGCCCAATTCAAATGAGCTGAATAGTCATGCACACCCCAAGCCTGTTTTTGTTGATCAATCATAATGTCAATAAATAACACTGATGTTTATGGTTGCAATGTAAAAAAAAGTTTATTAGGGGGATTCATTATTTTATTTTTTTTCTCCCCCCGGACCCCACCTTTGGGGTTAGGAAGCTTGTCAGATCCCAGGAATAGGAAAACGCATGGCGGATAAAATAGAAGAAATTATGGAGAGTGGCCACCTGAGGAAGCTCGATCACATTGGAGAGGCCGTGCCTGTCTTGGAGCTTTTCACCAACATCTGGGGAGCAGGAGCGAAAACGGCACAACTTTGGTACCAACAGGTGAAAACAAAAACATTATCAGCACTACAGAGATCCTGGGCTGCAGCACCTCAGTCCATATTTAATATCTGTTACGTCATACATTATGTTTGTGTGATTAAAGCTCTAATAATGCATCGACTTCAATTTATTAGTCAAGTTGTTTTATAAAATTTTCTATCTAGGGAAACCCAGCCGATTGCATTGAGTCATTAGCTACGTGTTTTGACCAAGTCCCAGTTTCTTGCCTGCGTATTGTGGCGTATCCAAAATTGATCTTTGTAATCTCTGTTTTTAATGTTATGTTGTTGAATGTCATTAAACTACTACTGAAACCTATTATAACTATACTTTTTGTATTTTTTTTTAACTTCTTTTACCTTTTGTTTAAAGGTAAATTATTTCATAGGGGAAAAAAAGCATAATTTCTGAATCTCCTTTTTGTCTTGCAGGGCTTTCGCACCCTGGACGACATCCGAACAAAAGCCCACCTGACCAGCACTCAGAAAATAGGACTGAAGCACTACGATGACCTTCTAGACCGAATGCCTAGAGAAGAGGCGGCAGCCATAGAGAAAGTGGTAATGTATATTTATTTGTAATACTGCAAGCATTTAGTATTCTCTGGCTGAAATACCTTCGTTCATTTTATCATGTCAGTGTGTTTAGCAAGAAATTGGGGGGAGGGAGGGAAAATAACCCTCAAATTATAGCCGCGAAATAGAGAAATAGAACTGTGCTGTTTAGCGGAGCGCAGTGAAAATACAAGCATTATACAAAATTATACACCAAATACTTTAGCTCAACAAATAAATAAGTGATTATGTGTGAGGGGAAATAAACAGAGATGTGAAAACAAACCAAAAGCAAAGTTGTGATACAGCCTCCAGTCATATTGGAAAGAGAAGCTAGCGAACACACGGACCAACTGCGAGTTGGGCTTGCTACAATCAGTAAAGATATAAAGGACAATGATTTGGCTCTAAGATGAATTCTATGACACATAAGTTTTTATCCTTTGCAGGTGAGGGATGCTGCACATGCTGTCGATGCCGGCCTCGTGGCAATGGCGTGCGGCTCTTACCGTCGCGGGAAAGCGACGTGCGGAGATGTGGACGTTCTTATTTCTCACCCTGACGGCAAGTCCCACAAGGGAGTTTTCAGTAAAGTCTTGCAGATTCTCCATGACGGTGGTAAGCCCTATACTATCAGATAGACACTTTTTTTTTTATTGTTCTCTTTTATAATAATGAAAATAACATCAATCTGTATTTCTAAGGGTTTCTAACAGATGACCTGGTGAGCCACGAAGACAATGGAGAGCAGAAGAAATACATGGGCGTTTGCCGTTTGCCAGGGCCCGGTCGGCGCCACCGCAGGCTGGACGTCATTGTCGTGCCTTACGAGGAGTTTGCCTGCTCGCTTATGTATTTCACCGGCTCGGCCCACTTCAACCGCTCAATGAGAGCGCTGGCAAAGACGAAAAATATGAGCTTATCGGAGCACTCGCTAAACAAAGACGTGGTGCGTCAAGGCAGCGTGAAGATGCACGGTGGCAACCCGCTTCCCACGGCGACAGAGAAAGATGTTTTTAGACTTCTAGGGATACCGTACAGACCACCTCAAGAAAGGGACTGGTGATGATCTCCAAAACAAAATGTTTTGCTTTTAGAAAAAGAGAGCTTGGTATGTTTTTATGAATGGTAAATCAGGAATTATGCAAACACACTAGTCATTGATATTAAAAGATTAAAAAAAAAAAAATCATGGAAGTTTCACTAGCTAATTTATTTTGCAAAATAAAAAGCCTGGATTCAGAATAAAGAGGATTATGATGAGGTTTGTTGATCTGTAGAGCTTCACTGCAAATGGGGCTCTTGTCTCAAGGAATCTTTGGAAAATGGGGAGTGGAATGTATTTATTAAACACTGGCTGCCAATGTTTTCACCAACATGTATAGAAAAAAACTGCGGATGAGAAGGAAAATAAAGGCTGAAAATACACATATTAATACTTGTTTCCAGATACTTGTTCAACTTCCAAACTTCCCCTGACAAGAAATTACGGTAAATACACGTCTTTAGTTCTGCACTCAACATAAAATGTCGTGGTACGCTGCAGCAGCTCCCTTCCCTCCAGAGATGAAACATATTTCAGGGACCTCAGCAAAGACAGGCTATCCCTTACATCTGAAGCTGAACATGAGATCAAATTCTCTATGGGCAAATAAAAATGGGTGAAATAGTCCTTTAGCCCACAAAGGTATGTGTTAATTTTTTTTCCTTGATGTTTAGATTTTGTTTTATTTACACTAACAAAAGTAGTATCTTATTACTTTTAAAATAGATAAGAAATTATCTGAAAAAACAAGCTCCTCTGCCTCCACCTAGTGGTCCTTCTGCCATTTGTGGAAATACACCGTCAGGTTAGAAACAACCACTATTTTGGCCAGGAGGAGGGTCTCGGTGCTGTCAATCATGCTTGTGTGCGGTGCCCATGCCCTCGCCCTTGCTTTCTGGTAATGACTGCTCAAGCTAGTTACCATAGCTCATGATAGTGGTCGATAAACAGTTTTCCTGGACTGGTAAGTGATTTTTCTGCCATTAGCACATTTAGCAGCACGTACACAAACTTCACTGACAGCGCTAAGACCCTCCTCCTGACTCTGACTGGTTGTTTTTGACTGAGAAAGGTGCATTTATGTAGATGGCAATAGGAGCTCGATTTTATCTAAAATCGAAGGCAAAAGCATAGTTTGGAAAGAAAATAAGAAGTTATAGAAAATGAAGTGGGATAATAAAAATAAATAGAAATCATTTGCTGTATGGGACACAAAATACAGTTGATGTTATAAGAATTAGAGGAATAAACGGGAAGGAGGAGATAATTCTAAATACAATAAGAACTGGTCATAGTTTTTTGAATGGTCTTACTGGTTTTATTGGTGTGTAGTACCACAGAAATGATATAACACGTTTTTATTAGTTAATAGGAGGGTCAAAGAAGATTATTGATTGTGGAAATAGGTTTTAATAAAGATTTGAAATTTGAAAATATGATTGTTGTAAGGAGCTCCATATTGTTCTGATAAATAGTAATGAACGTAAAGATTTTTCGTTTTTTGAAAAACACTGGAGAATTTGAGGAAAGGTAGTAAGTAGTAACATCCAATAGACGGCAGTAGTGCAACATTGATGGGTGCAAGCTCCCGTTAAAAACTAAGGAAGAAGAACACAGTGCGTGAATTTGAGGAAGAGCAACGTGCTTCGCTGAGTTTGGATGAAAACTGAACTATATCTGCTCAGTAATTGCTAAAAGAGCATCATAAGAGGAGGTAACAACAAAGACGGGGAGGCAGCAGCTCAAATGGTGGTAGTGAGCTGCTGTCGGAGACATTTCTGAAGAAGCTAAAAGGGGACAAAGAAAATAACCTGCGACAGATCATGGAGGCTGTTTTCAATCAGAAGGTTCTGCTAAACGGATTAGGTTTGTATGTTTTCGTTGCAGTTGAAGAACATTTTAAGACGACTAATAGATCAGTTACCTAAAACTCAAATTTAGCCAGTGGACATTTCAAACGAACTACGTCCGCCATATCGTGAGTGGTAAGTAGATTAGCGTTGCTATGGTAAGTAGCACTTCAAAAGAGCAGAAGAAATCTTATGGGTTTTTTTTTAACAATAACAATATTTGTTGGTCAGTTGGTAAGAGATGAACACGTGTTCTGGTAGCAAAGTGCCACAAAGTAAACATCAGACTTTTACTTTAGCTAAATTTGCCAACTAAATTTATTTTGTCTAAACAGAGTATTTCAAAAGAGTTTATGTTTTATAAACAATAATTAATTCGGTCTTGAGATGTGCGCTTTTTTTCTGGTGACGAACCGCTCCGAAGTATAAATCAGACTTTTGCCAATAAAATTGTGCTCTGAGAAACCGCGGGGTTTAAAATCTCTTTCGGATAGTTTATCAGTATTTTTGTGTTTGTTGGTAACACTTTATTTGAAGGGGGTTGAATAAGACTGACATGACACCATCATAAATATGACATAACACCTGTCATGAACATGAATAAGCCTTCATGAATATTTATGACTGTTGTCATAAAGCGTCATTCGGTAAATTATGACACTTTTAATACAAAGTTGACATTATTCAAAATGTCTTTGTTATGACAACTTGACATTAACCAAGAAATCATTACTGTTTAAACTTTACCTTTAATAACATAAAGTTACCTAATTTTTTCCTAGCAAATTTTCAACCTTCATACTAATGGTTTTAATTCACATTCAGAAATATGTGAAATATTTCATTTACATGTATTTTTGTAAGTGAAATAACAATCCCAGAAAATACGTATTACCCAGAATGCATTGCAAGATCTGAGCCAAAACATTTTAAAGTATTTGTGGCATTTAAAATGTGTTTGTTCTCTCAAATGAACCTAAAAAAAACCTAAAAACTTGACTGTTTTAATCTTCAAAATGAAACAACAGATAATGAGGAATGTGTCTAAATTCTAAAACAACAACAAAAAAAGTATTGTGGGGAAAAATGCATTGTATGTCTCGCATATCTCTCTGTCGGCTCTGTCCCACTGAGACAGACCATAATAGAATGCAGCTGCATGCCAGGAGCCGTTGCCATGGTAATTAATGACCGCCCTACACAGAGACTTGATATATTTATGAGATCCCAGCGGTCTGAAGAACCTTAACAGGAAACTATAACTCCTAGAAAAATTTCGACAACATTTTAGGGCAGAAGGCATGTGTATCTATGTCATGACTGACTTTGAGACCAACAGAGCGATATTTGTATTTGTGAGGGCGAGTTAAAGTCAGAAATCCACTATGCTGTGTGTGTGTGTGTCAGACAGATTCTTTGGAAAAAGAATCCTATCCTTATGAGACACTCAGTCTCGTCTTTTGCCATTTTGTCGCTATTTTAACTCCAAATCCCACTAAAAATAGTAGCTCCCTTCTTGGGATCAAGCTAAACCTTTTGATACCACTTTTGTGGGGGTGCATAAAGAATAAATAAGTTTAAAGAAACGCCTTATTGGGTGTAAAACAATAGGTTCCTGCCATGCATTGTTTGGGCAGGCCCCAATAAAGAGACCGCCTATTGGGTGTAGAACAGTAGGTTCCTGCCATGTTAACCTCGCTAATTGCGATCGTTCAGTATAAAACAGTTCTGCGTTGTGTGAATAAGGGGCAGGAGACAGGATGAGATGAAACGTCGTTTATCTGTGCGAAACAGAATGTGGACTGATCAGGAATCAGGTTCATCACAGCGGATACAGCACCTTACGAGGGACAGCATTTCATGTTAGCAACAAGCTAACATAACATTTTATCGGAGCATTAAACTCAGTTAACCTATCTCGCGCCCATCTCTCATGAACTGGCAACGAGATGTCTGTGTTCACTATATTTAGCCCTGCCAACCACCAGGAAGGGGTGCTGTTTCACCCTTTACACATGAACCCAAACTTGGAAGTAATGACAAGTGGAATTCTATACAATATTAACTATGTTACACATGAATTGCATCTAGGCAGGCCCCAAAAAGGCTTTTAAACGTATTAGATCAGTTTAAAATTAAGGAAAAGGACAGATTAAGACGTGGTCTTGTTTTGTTGACTTGAAATTATACTATTCATCTACCAACACAAAAATGTGTAGAATTTTGTTGTATTGTAGTTATGCGAAGCAGAATCTGCTCAGATTTTAGATGAACTGGTAGGAGCATCAAACAAAGGCAGATGTTTGTGTTGGTGTGTCGAATCAGGACCACTTTATTGAACCAGGAATTAAAAAGTGTGTGTTATAGTTTAACAAACTATAAATCATCGCAAAAATATATCAGAATTTTATCACTATGTTCAATGTTGGCTTTTTTCCCTAATTTTTCCCATTTTAAGACATTTTTTCCACATAGAAACAAGTTAAAAATGTATTTCGTGTCACTGAAAACAATTCTATACAGGTGTTGTTGAGACAAAAAAGAGCCTCAATGGGGAAAACAGAAATGGTTTCATCGTATAGTTGTTGTGAAGGGTTGATAAAATGTTACCATAAATAGTCATAAACCTTACTGCAATATAAAGGATACAAAAATGATTTAATTAAATTTAGCCAAGTCATCTAAATACATCTTTATTGAAGTAGTTCAGTCCAGACTACAGTCTAAATACTTTCTAATATGCATAATGTGTTTCCATGTTTGCTACAGATGTTAAGCAGATGCTGATGGTTAAAGAAGAAACTCCTGAAGACCACAGATCTGTTGCTGAGCTGCATGACCCAAAGCCCCAGCAGATAAAGGAGGAGCAGGAAGAAATTTGCATCAGTGTGGGGGGAGAGCAGCTCAATAAGGAGATTGATGCCATCAGGTTTCCAGTCTCTTCTACTCCGATAAAGAGTGAAGATGAAATAAAGTCCATTCTTCTCTCACAGAATCTTTATAAAGACGAAATTAAAGACAGAGATTTTCCAAAAGAAATCAATGGGGGAGAATCAATCAAAATAGAAAACTGTGGAGATGGTTCTATTTCCTTAAAGATTGAAGATATTGAGAAGGATGAAGAGGACGATGATGTAAACCAGTTTACCTCTGAGTTAGGTTCTGGACTGAAAACTGAGAACTTGGACAATGACTGGAAGGAGAGAAGAGCTCCAAAGTCAGATGGAAACATCAACAAACCTTGTAACTCCTCTGAGTTTCCTGAACAATTTGTTCACTGTTGCCCCGTTCAGAAAGATGTGACACATTCAGAAATGGGATCTTCAACCACCGTGGGTAATAAATGTTTTACAGAGAAGAACAATGTGGACTCAAAAAGTAAGATTCAGACAGGAGTGAAGTTGAGCTGTAAATACTGTGGTAAAACATTTTCTGGAAAATACACTTTAAACACACATGAGAGAATCCACACAGGGCAGAAACCTTTCTGTTGTGATCTCTGTGGACAAAGATTTAACCAAAAATCAACTTTAAACAGACACATGAGGAATCACACTGGACAGAAACCTTTCTGCTGTGATTTTTGTGAACAAAAATTTAGCCAAAAATCACATTTAATCAGGCACATGAGAAACCACACTGGACAGAAACCTTTTTGTTGTGACTTTTGTGGACAAAGATTTAGCCAAAAATCACATTTAAGCAGACACATGAGGAACCACACTGGACAGAAACCATTTGGTTGTGATTTATGTGGACACAAATTTGGTGAAAAATCAAACTTAAACATACACATGAGAATCCACACAGGACAGAAACCTTTCTGTTGTGATATATGTGGACAAAGCTTTGCCGCAAAATCTAATTTAATCACCCACACGAGAAGCCATACAGGACAGAAACCTTTCTATTGTGATCTCTGTGGGCAAAAATTTAGCCGAAAATCACATTTAAACACACACATGAGAATTCACACTGGACAGAAACCTTTCTGTTGTGATCTCTGTGGACAAAGATTTAACCAAAAATCTAATTTAAACACACACATGAGAATCCATACAAAAGGAAAAAACGTGTAGCTATGAATACTCAAACTGCACATCTCCAGTTGTGAAACATTTGCGTGTTGTCATTAAAGTCAAGAGTTTTCTCTCTTTGGTTTCAGTATTTCTCTAGCGGTTCATTTTTCTATTTTATTTCTTAAACGATTAGATTTAATAGAATTTATTTGAGAAATATTTATTTTAGATGTAAAAACAACAGTAATAATACTGTAACAATATTGCAGGTTGTTTAGATTTTAGAAATGTTAAAATATTGTCACACAAATGTCACCATGTTGTTAAATGCAATGCATTTTGGGTAAATGACGTCTATAGGTCCAACTGCACTAGCTCCGTTCAGCCAAAACAGCGATGACTAACATCATTAAGCCTTTTTAATTTGAACCGGAGCACGTTCAAATCCATGGGAATGTAGAAATCACAAGAGGTAATGAAAATGACAAGAAACAAACGGATGAAGAGGACAGGGTTGGCTGTAGGAGCTGGTGTTTCACTGTTGTTGCCACGTTCAGCTTCATAAATGAAACAATGAATGATGCATACCTCTGGTCAGACTGTGTGATCCTGTAAGTACTTCTAACAGCTGTTTAGGGTCGGTCGGATCGGTGGTTTCATATTCAATACTGGCAGCAGTATAGCTCCATTAGCATTTCAAAGAGCTTCCAGCGCTGCCTATCTCAGCACGGTATTTATGTTTAGCTTGCAAAAGTAATGATCACCTGTTAGAGCCTTTGTCAGATTTGCTCTTACAAATGACTGAATGTCCTCTGGAGAGAAATGTTGAGGACATAAATGTAGGTTCTTCAGAAGTTGCTGTCTCCCACTATGCTCTTCTTTTTTTAATGTGGGAAATTATCACCTTCCCTGGACACATTTATTTGGTTCCTTAAGGGACATTCATGTCAACTTTTCCGGACAGTATTTTTTTAATACAGTCTGGAGATCTGACCTGTAATAAAAGAAAATCTGTTAAATTATGTAATGTGATGGTAAATTAACATTGGTTTAGTTCCTAATGTCAGCACTAATTAAGACAACCCATGACATGGTAAACTAGAACATCTTTGTGCTACATAGTGCCAACTACTGTTCAGAAATGGTCCAGTGCTGTGTTATGTTAATCATCTGGGGTGGTACTTAGGGATCCAATAACAGTGTGCCTCCAACCCACTCTAGGTGCCCCGCTGTCTCCAGCACTACCTTGGGCCAATTTCCTTGTAATTTGGTTGTGTTGACCTAGGCTGCAGTTTGTAATAAAATCTTTGCCCTTTTCAACCAAAGTCCAGCCTGTAGAGCCTTATTCCTGAACCATCACCTCACCAACCCCTTGAAGACACTGACAGAATACACCACACAAGCTTCCAAGCTTCTGCCTCAGAGCACACCTCCCCTATACTGTTCCCACTCAGCTCCTTCAGACTAGCTAGTAGCAGTTAGCAAACACCTGGTGAAACTGCTAGCTGAGCTCATTGTACAAGCTACTTCTCAGTGCAGAACTGGTAAAAACGTTAAGGGGTTAATAGATTGTTGTTAAAGGGTGGAGTTTCAGAAAGACCAGGCATTTTTAAAGACAGAGGCCCAATTTCAAGGCCTTACTTTTTATAACAACTGAAGGCTACTTGACTATATAAAATGGCACAATGTGCCTAGAACACACATAATGCTGGCCCTTTAAGATTATGTCAAGTTTGGAACCAGGGTCAAATCTTTCATTTCCAGAAATTCTGAGGCCACCTTCCAAAGTGTTTATATATCCACTTTATGTTTTTCATTAATTCTTCCTGCAGGACACAGCAGTGTCAGAATGGCCTTGTTCGTTTACTGACGTGATGAGTTACATAGAAGATGTTTAGAGTTACCAAACACTAAGTTATTCAGTTTCAAACAATTCGTTCAGGATTTGCCCATCACTGGTGACCACGCCACACCCAAATGACCGGAGCAGTGTGTCTGTGTAACAGCGGTGTCAGGCAGCGGCGCACCGTAAGCAACCAGTTGCTCCGGCCCCGATTCTCGTTGTCATGTCCCAGAGGAGGCGGCGCATACGGCGGTCTCTGAGCGCAGTTCGAGCCGAGACATAAGTTGAAGACACAGTCAGGGGACGCTGTTTGTGGACAATAGAAGTTTACCTCCCGCGGCCGGTTCTTGGAGGAATGAGAGGCGTATGTTCGGCTCTAAAGATGGGGTTGTTTTTGCATGCTGTCGGCTCGGTCAGCCCCACGGAGTCCGCAGCAGAGGGGGTAAGGTTGGAAAACAAGGTTCTTAACCAGAACTGTTGGCTAAAACCCCAAACGGATCGGCACACTTCTTGTCCATAAGCTTACTACATCATATAAATACTGAGTCGTTTGTTTTAGCTGCTCGGTTTAGATACTAACTACAGAGAGTTGTTTGACCTGCATAAGCTGTGCTACACGAACTGAGATGTTAGCATGCCTGCTAGCTGTTCCACGGCTAGCGAGGCTAAAGCTAGGAAGCTGTCGCGGCCTTTCTTGTTTTTATAGTTTGGGGGGGAGGAGGGGGCTGATATTTTAGACGAGCCAAGTTTTAGAAACAACAACTCTACAAGTGAGCAGAACACAGTTGGTGGTATTATTGGTGGAAAAATTGGGTGCCAACATCTGTTGTCGTTTACTTCCAAGCTGCATCATCTTTTAACAGCAGTCTGGTTGCATTTCTCTGTTTTTAAACGATTCCAGACTGATTCGCATTTTCTTTATGTTTGCAAAGTAGTTTGAGGTGTTTGTCTAAACAGTTTAATTTAAAAGAGCACCGTTAGAAAATTCAAATAACCACATAATGTTTGTTGGTTGAATATTTGGACAAAGTGTTTCAAAAGCCAACATTCTGGTGAAGCTTTGCCCTTAAATTTAGACTTGTGAAGAGCTGTGATGGCATAATCAAAACAGAGATTGTTGTGAAACCTGGAGATGTTTAATAGATTTTTTAGTTTTTTATTGATAATTTTAGTTTAATATTACTGTAACAGCCCCTTTATTCTACCAGTAGGTCATGTTTGTTTCAGCATTAAAGATCACAAGTGATTATCCTCCTTTAGAACACAAACATAATTTTGCCTGCATTTGTAATCAAACTCCTGAATTACATATTCCGTAATTGAGATTTTAAAAAAAACTTTTAAATTGGTAATTGTCTAGACCTTGCACTGGCTAATCAATTTGTTGATTAAATTATATTTTTGCCTGTTTTTTGGCTGTTTTAAACAGTTGTGAGACAGTGGCAAAACCTGAAATTGCTGCAACATAAGTTACTCAACAGGTTGTTGCTAAGTAACCAAAGAAAAAGTGAGTTAGTTGATGCCACCAACCTTTCCTCGCTGAGCATCGATCTCCACTGGCTTCTTTCATAATGCAAACCATTTTTCCTGCTGTTTTTCTGCCTGTTGTCTGTAATGACTGTTTTCAGCCATTGTTCATTTTAATAAAACACAATGGTCCTTCCAACAAAACCTACACAACATAATAGAGATTGTCCCAACAATTTGTTAGACATAGAGTGCCGTTGTCACTTTGTGTACTCGGACACAAAGTAATTGTAATCAGACTTAAAAAAAAACAAAAAAAACATATTTTGAAGTATTTTTAATTATATGTATTTGGGGAATCAAATTTCCACAAAGTTTGATACCATTTTCTGAAATGAGAAGTTGAGGCTTTGGAAGTTTGAAGCAACGAGTTTCACCGTGTGGTTGACACCGTCATGCACAGTCGGTATGGAGTTACAGCACCGTCATTCAGACATGGCTACAACTTCCAGTTAATATGTAGTTTTAAAATCAAACGGTAGATGCAGACATAAACGATGTGAGAGGAAATTTAACATGCAACTTTCTTCCTGAGCATCTTGTCTAGATGTGTTTTTGGTTTCAAGTGAAGCTGCAAATCCATTGCATCATCTGAGCTTTCTCTTAGTGACCTTGACGATGATAATAAGGTCTCTTTCTTTCACAGCTAATCGGATTAAGAAATAATTGTACGGTGAGGGGCCCATGAGCATCGGCTGATTGCCTTATAGTCTTACATGAAAGTGGATCAGTTGTGGCTGTGAAGTCTGGCTTAACAAAGAGCTGCAGACACCTCTCTTCATACACAGTATCACATAGTCACAAAGACATCTTTTAGGTTCTCAGCGGCTTTTCATTTAGGTTGATGTTTCTGCTGCGAAGATTTTCAGGGATGGTAACCAAATCTGCGTCTTAATCTGTTTGTAAAGAATGAGAGAGGTGGACAGTTTGGGTACGCAGGAGAATCTGATCCGTACAGACTGTTCTCAGTGTTATTTTGTTCTTTTTTTTTTTTAAGTTGATCTTTTATATTTTTTGTCTGGATCTCGCGTAAAGGCAACACAAAGTTCTGTTTTTATGAAATCATGGCATTGATCAGCACTTCTTCAAGCTTTGTGAAAGATTCTCAAAGTCTTACTAAGAAAGTTTGCTCCTTTTTTAAAACTCTTTTTTTTTCTAAAGGCTCATCATAAAACAGGTTTCAAAAGCTCCCAAGCTGAAGTTTGACCTGGTGTTATTCAGCCAGTTTTTTAAGTGGACCATTTGTCACCTTTATTTTTTATTCTCATAGATGTTTATTTGACTTCATTTTGGAGACAATTTATGAAAATCATTAAAGATTACTAGGGAGGCACCAACCATAAGGTTGTGGTCACTTTTTTTTTAAGCTTGGCTCTTACATCACTGCTTTCTCTTAGTTATGAAACACTGTACTGACACAGAAAATGGCAAAGATGGAGTTTTCATTTTAAAAAACTTTTTATTTGATTGCCTGTAATGTAAAGGAGAAGTTTTATGAAACGAAAAATAATAGAAGTGTCGTAAGTGAAATTCAGTCTGTCTTTGGATCTGTTTTCTGTATGAAACTTCAACACATCTGCAGCATTGGGAAACGCTTAACTACAGCAAGACTAGTTAAACGACATTTAATATTCAATTTTAAGATAAACCTTTTGATACAAAAGAAACCATGTTTTTTGTTTAAAAGAAAACTTAACATGTAAATTTGACTTTTTATAACTTTATATCATGTTATAATGTTATTACCTCATGGAGTGTTGTTTTGATACTTCAGTCTCCCATGGCAACCATCTGAGGTGCCTAAACGCTCAAGCAAATCTCAAACAAGCGTAGAACATCCTTTTTTTTGTGAAATTCAGGAAGTAATTTCAAATATTGCCATTCCTGTCGACCTTTTCTAGTGCACTACTTTGAATTAAAAAAACTTTAATGGAAAGTTATTGATACAGAAAATCTCTGGGCCTTTTCACTTTGTAACAACTTCCACATTGAAGGGAGTTGTGACAGCAAATGATGTACCTTCAGGCAAGTCTTTGGTCAGCAAGAATCACGCTGAAAATGAAAAACTATCATTGGTCACCTGCAGTTTGATGCATTTCTCTAGTCCTCTTTGCTGGATTAAAAAAAAAAATCTTAGTTTTACAAATCTTTTTTTTTATTTGTGCTGCAAAGGTCAGGCAACAGAAGGTCTGCCTTTTTGGTCCAAAATAAAGAAGGAAATTACAAATTGTTTAAAAAAAAAATTGCACAGGATTTATTTGAATGCTTTTTTGCTAATTTTAATAGCATTTTTAAGTATTCAGATCGGCACTTTAAACCAAGAACCAACCAGATTCTTTTAGGCCAAACGAGGACAGTCTGAGACACATAGGATACCAACCAAGTCAGGAGAACAACAGATATTATTGCAACAGAGGAACAGAACGTCATGTGGTCTTTAAATCTTTTCACAGACTGGTCTGTTTTTTTTTTTGTTTGTTTTTTTTCAGTAGGCCGTGTTGATAAAGTCGAAACATCTGGTTTAAAACCAGGTTGCTGTTTCACAGTCAGCAGTTAGATTTTGTTCTCATCCAGTGCGTCTTGTACAAAATTTACTATTCCTCTTTTGTGCCTATGTCTGTCTGTCGTTTCTCTCTATGCGTCTTTCACTCGACGCACTCCTCTCACCACCTTATTGTCATGGAGCGGTGCAGCCAGGAGCCTGTTCTCAGCCGCTGCCTGGAAATTTCCGTAAAGCAATCCTTGTTGGCTGTTTGGGCTGCGTTGGAGTGGGGTGGGCGTGTGCGAGTGTTTCGGTGGGTAGAGTCGAAGAAGGCAGTGGTAGGTAAGCAGAGAGAGGGGGGTACGCTTAAGAGCTTTTTGACTTTTCCTCCGTGGGGAGAACGAGCCGTTAGGTGAAAGAGGGATTGTCTGGATCTGGAATCGTCATGCCTCTAAGTCAGCGACTTTCGATGGTAATCTATAGAAACTAAAACTTATCTTTATATTTAACCTTTGGTTACTAATGATTAAGATAAGTCTTGACAAAGTCCAAGAAGTTTTCCCAGAAAAGCCCATCAGCGCATATTGCTTTCTTTAATGATCTGTACGGCTTTTTTGGCATCCTCTCTTCTAACCCGTCTTGTTTTCTTTGACTTCCTAGCTTTTCACAGGTTTGATGGGTATCATTAACAGGTTCTGTTTGGTTAACTTTTGGCCAGGCTGCAAGTTCGCTGTGTTGACAGTGAAAACATACAGCAGGCTGATGGAGGGGAGACAAAAGTTTAGAAGATTTCTACTGAAAATGACCTTAAAATGGATCGCTCTTTGGTGTTTTAGGCTCACATTGTGTATTTGCATTGTGGGCAACATACTGAGGGCTCTTGTGCTGGCTGTGATATAACAGTTGATTTGCACTAGGAAAAATGTCGAGCAGTAAAACAGTTTTGATATTTTACCAAGACACAAAAGATTGCAATAACGTTAATGAAGGGTAAGCTTTTAAATTCAGTGATACATGTGGCCTATCAGGCAGTACGTGGTAGCATTGTTTTTTTTTGTTGTTTTTTTTTTGTTTTTTACAGAGTGAAATGTGAGTAAAGCTAATACATTTATTGGGTTCTAATCATTATTATTAACTCTAAATTCAAGGTTTGAGATGGAGATGTGCCTGTCAGAATTTTGTGGCTATTTTCTGAAGATTGACTTTAAGAAATATAACATGTCATCAACATTTGCCATCATAATTGGTCCAACTCTGTTTAATAGTTGCAGCATTCAGTAGTATCTCTAAATTTTTTGCTGATTTGCATCCTAATTTCCATCTCTACGTCTTACTATTTTCTCTCAGCCTTCTTCTGTTTCTTGTTTCACGCTCCTAAACTAACCATTTCAGAACCACGTTCTTAAGCGTTGCATCAGTTTACTTGTCTTAGGTATGTCATTCGAATTAATTATGAAAATAAATAACATGTTCCAATTTTCTGAATATTTTCTGAAGACTGTATAGATAGATGTCAAGGTTCACCCTAGAAAACTTGCTAACCCTGGTGGTTGGCCACCAGGGCAGTCATTCATTCACCGGCTTGTCGTGTTTTTGAGTTAAAAAATGTTTAATGTTGACAGGAAATTTGAAAATATCACTTGATAATTATGTGTTATTGAAAGAATGGAAGATTAATATCTGAACACCGACTATAAAGCCTTAAAAAATGCAAACATTTTAAAAAGACTTAATGTTTAAAAATAATCAATGTTCAACCTGGTGGGGGCGCAAGTAAAGCCTGGTGGGCCGCCAGGCTTATAATACACTGGGAGAAACCCCAGTGTATTATAAGAAGATCAGAAGCACAGAGATCAGATTGTGCTTCTGATCTCTGTGTGGGCTTTTTGGCTCTTATTAGTAATGACACATTATGTTCATTCATCAAACTGAAATAATGTCCAGAAACATTGAATCACATAAACCTCATTAGGCTGCTTGCTTACATTAAACAAGTAACCCAAAAACCATTACACTAAATTAGATGTTTAAAATGTACAGAATTGCTGTTGTTTTCAAAGTGTTGCCGTATGAAATGTATTAAAACTTTTATGCGTTCGTACTCTAGATTTAAATATTGACCCTGTTGGATGGACTTTCACTGCCTGTGGCAGCCACACCTCATTTTTGTGGCTTGAACACTCAAACTCATGAAAAGTGTTGGGGACAATGTGTTGATGGTAAACAGACTGTGGAGACTGGAGGCTAGTCATATATTGCCTCTGCAGTGTTAAACAGCAATATCCCAAATGCATGTTTTGCCCGTATGTGAAAGCAGGGGGTTTACGGCCCCAGGCTAGGTGTGAATTGTTGCATGGCTAAGTTCAAAATGTCCTGTGGAAGACGTCACGTTTGGGGAAAAGACAAATCTGAAAAGAACAAAACTGCAAAAGCACCAGAGGGCAGAAAAAAGCCAAAAACAACCTTTTTAATAATGAGACATTCACAACACTGATTTCTCAGAAATAACAATAGAATAGATATATATCCTATGTTGTTGCTAATCAGAAAATACGAGTAAATAACAGCTGTGATGGCATTTTTCCCATTGAACTAATGTCCTAGTAATACAGTTTATCCTTTAGTGTCATGCTGAATTTTTTTTCTTAAATATTTATATTTCAGATCAAGTGACTGAGGTGAATCATTGTGACCAGCATAATCAATACTTTTTCTGTCTCCCGTTAACCTGGCTTATGCAGCAGAAACTCACTAAGTACATCAGTAGTTTATGACTTGATGTTAGCAACACATTTACGTAAACAAGTCAAAGAAAACGACTAAAAGCTAAAAAAAATAAATAAATAAAATCACGTTACAAGTCATTACAGCTCTGGGGGGATGTGGGGGGTAAGAGACCATTTAAAATGATTAGTTTGTAAAATGAACCTTATTCTTTTATTCTACTGACAACATGTCTCTGAAATTCCAAGCAAACATTTTGTATTTATTTTCAGAAAATGGGAAACGGTCAAAATAACGAAAACATGCAGCGTTTTTAGACCTCGAATAATGCAAAGAAAACAAGAAACAACAACATTAATGTTTTAACTCAAGAAGAGTTCAGAAATCAGTATTTGGTGGAATAACCACCAGGGTTTCAGTGGGATTCAGTGCAGTGGTTTCTTAATTTTTCCAGAGCTGATTGTTACTTTTGTTATGCGTGAACTTGGAAAAATATGACTACATATTGGCGGTAATGGTAATTGATGACTAAACACAAGCAGCACTGTGGGTTTTTGCTCAAGGAAAACTTCTGCCAGTGTCTTTATTAGCACTTAAAAACAGAGCTGTGTTTTACCCCTAATGACTCAGGGGAGCAGAACCTTATTCTTGTCAGACTCCTTTCCCAACCTTTTCCTCCCATGAAAGGAATATCCGTTGAACACCTTGAGTGAATTTATTCCGATTTGTCCGCTTTTCCTTCGACTCGAGGATCAACAGATTAGATTTCTCTGGTCAAAGGTCTAGGTCAGTGCGACCGCACGTCCATCCCTTTCTGCTGGATGTAATATTTCAGGAATGTGAGGAGGGATTTTAATTACTCCTGGCGCAGGGATTTGCTTGGATTGGATGATTTAGTTTATGTTCAGGGTCTTTTATTACCACATTATTTATAAGAATACAGCAACATTCTGCAAAGCTCTTAAATAACCAAGAAGAAATAATTCCTGGTAGCCTTTTTTTTTTTTTTTTCTATGAACAAAAAGTTTGAGTTTGGTTATTTTCCATTTCTGTAAGGCTGGGTTGGTTCAAACATGTTTAAACATTTATGAATACCTTATTACTGGAAAGAGTGGAAAATTAAAATGTCAAGTAGTCCTCGCCTATTACAATACTGCGAGCACTGAAATTGCAATGACAATTTTAATTTTAGTGCAGTTTTAGTTTGCAAATAAGTTTTTTTCCCCCCTGAAGCATAAATCATCCATCCTTATACCTCAAATGTGCAAACTGTGTTAGTCTGTTAATAAATGTAGTTTCTCATTATTCAAACTGTTGCTGCAGTCTTCACCTCACCTGGTCTTTGTTTTCCTCCAAGCACATTGGAAGCAGCCATAACTGTCTGTAGACTTGAATACCAGAAAATGGAGAAATTTAAAGGAACCCTTATTGCGCCGCTGTTTCATTTTTACCCACGGCCTGAATTGATACGACTGGACAAGATGACTTATTTTACGCTAAAACATCCCTTCACAATGTTCTGCTGTCCTTGTGTTACAGAGCATGATCCACTGTGATGGCGTCAACAACCAGAGCTACTTCTGCGAGTACGGACACTGCTGCGGAGAATCCCAGTGCTGCAGTTACTACTATGAGCTCTGGTGTAAGTTTCCACCTTCTTCCTTTTCGTCTTTACGATCACATCAGATCCCTTTATTTCCAACTTCATTAAACTGCAGCTTGTATTGTTTGTGTTGTGTAATTAGTCACTATTTTCCCCTTTGGCCTAGTCTTAAAAGATCAAAATGACAGAAATACATTTATTTTTACAAATTTAGGTTTATAATCTATGGAAACCTCAGTGAAAACAGGAGACTGTTACATGGCCTGAAGTGTGAGGTTTTGTCTTTTAATAACACTAAGGTGTGCTTAATTGATGTCACTTTAAAACATTCATTCAGAAGTGAGTCAAAATACAGCAGAAAAGTCTTTTTTTTCTATTATTACAGAAATTGGGTAGCTAATAGTTCTATTTCTTAATAATTATAGATTAAACCCAATTTAAAGGATTTAATCTATAATTGGATATTTGTCCTTTTATGTTATTTGTCATTGATCATTTTTTGGTTTTTAAAGTACTGACAGAACGCACAAATCAATGCACCTTCTAACTTACAAAATGACTTTTTCCATTTCCACGGCCTCTTAGACGAAAGTTTTAAGCTGGACTTTTGGTTCTGAGATGAATTGTCCTTTGGATCTCAAACTAAATGTTCACGTTCCACTTTCTGCAAACAGAACAAATGTATCATGGATCAAAAAAGACTGTTTATTGTCGGATTATCTAATCTATAAATTTCTCTTGGTTTGTCGGTAAAAGTGCAGTATGAAATGTTACTAAAAAGCTTATGCAACAATTTGACGCCCATGCAGAGATTCATGTCCTCAGAGCCTGAATTTAATGTTTTCTGTGTGTTTTTGTTTGCGTCTGCCTTCTTGTTTGTTCGTCCTTGAAGTGAAATTCCTCACATTTTTCTGTGACGACACAACAGAGATCTGTTTATTTCCCACACATAGTAAACAAAGTTCTCTCCTGCTTCCTGCTGTAGTTTAAGCTTAAGTCTGGAGGTGCTAACAGGGCATTACTAAAAGCACATTAAAATGATTTTTCAGACAATTATGAATGTATATTTTTAGAGTTAAATTTAACCTGTGCCACCAAATTAAATTATTTCTTACATGCGAATGCTTTGAACCGTTATGTTAGGTTTTAGGTGAATTGCTTCTCTTAATGTATTATTTGGATGCGCAGAAGCATATTTTACTCGCTTCCTGTTTTATTTTTGAAAAACAGCGAAATTAGGATTTCTAAAGCAAATGGTATTTGTTTTTTTCCATCCATTTTTAGGGTTTTGGTTGGTGTGGGCAATCATCTTTATTTTGTGCTTCTGCTGCATTTGCCACCATCGGCGCACAAAACACCGAATGCAGCAGCAACAGCGGCAGCACGAGATCAACCTCATCGCCTACCGGGAAGCACACAACTACCCCTCAGTTCCCTTTTACTTCCGTAAGTACACAAAGTCTTTGAATTTTGCATTGGTGAAACCTGCAGATACCCTGATGTGGATTAGTATAGAAATAGTACTATTTCTGTATCTGTGTTAAACATGTTGGGGTGTAGCTTCACCTCTGACTTAAAAAAAAAAAGTTATTTTTTGCCTGTTGATATGTTTTCCTCATTTGTTTACCAGAAAATGACCAGAAAATGTCTTCTAAGTCAAAGTGGGAGCTTGGCTCAGATATAATGTTTGCACTGAGATCCATCCTGGGGGTCCTGCAGCATCAAGACCTTGACTTGTTTGCATGTCCCAGCTTTCAGAGAACGCCGAGCATTGCAAAACCTGCTCCGACCGTGTTTCAGCGCAAGAAAGAAAATCCAGAAATGACTCGATCACTTTACGCCTCCTGATGCTGTGGGAGGGCTTGAGTAATTATCTGGAAAGCTCTGTGAGGCCTTAAGGAGAAATGTTTAGTCAAGCTTAGCCAGATGTTTTTATGCTTTGTATAAAAGGATGAATAGCCATTTATTTCTCTCTCTGATATTGAGGCAGACGTTACCAGAATTATTTTTTTTGCAACAAACTTTTATTAGGCTGATGGTGCAACGTTCATCAACTGTAAATAGAAATACCAACACCGTAGAAATGTGAAGTCATCACACTTAATGTTCAGGAAGGAAAGGATGTGTTGATGCAAACCCCTAAAACTAAAGCACAAACTGAAGCTGCTTCGATGGCGCGAGTACCACAGTGAAATAACGCCAACGTGAGCTGAAAGGCCGCCCAGAAAGGAAGAAGCCATTACTTTGAAATCAACATGAAAGGCCAGATTAAAATTTGCAAATTCACTCAGGAACAACGCCTTAATGTTTGGACGGATGTCCTGTGGTCTGAATCTGAAATTGAATTGTTGACGATCTTCACAAAGTAGACGGCATTACAATGAAATAAGGTCATGTTGAAATGTTGAAGCAACATCTCAAGACATCAGGCAGAATGTCAAAGCTTCGGCCCAAACATTATTAATGTCAGATTAGTTTGCTTTAGGTAACAAAGACTCTCTGTTGGTGCGTGACTCGGCCCTGATCTGATTCGCATGGAAAAATTTTGACTCATTCTGAAAGGTGTGAGGGAGCGAGGCGACCTGCAAACTTGACCCAGTTATACCAGTTCTGTCAGGAGAAATGGGCCAGAATTTCCAGCATGCTTGTGTAAGAAGCTGGAGAAGGAAACCCGAAAGGTGTGACTCAAGTCGTAAAAGTTTGAAGGCAAACACTGAGGGAGTGGATGTAAGCTTCTGAATTAAGATCTGAATGTAAACAAACCAAAGATTGTCCAAAAACAANAGGCCCAATTTCAAGGCCTTACTTTTTATAACAACTGAAGGCTACTTGACTATATAAAATGGCACAATGTGCCTAGAACACACATAATGCTGGCCCTTTAAGATTATGTCAAGTTTGGAACCAGGGTCAAATCTTTCATTTCCAGAAATTCTGAGGCCACCTTCCAAAGTGTTTATATATCCACTTTATGTTTTTCATTAATTCTTCCTGCAGGACACAGCAGTGTCAGAATGGCCTTGTTCGTTTACTGACGTGATGAGTTACATAGAAGATGTTTAGAGTTACCAAACACTAAGTTATTCAGTTTCAAACAATTCGTTCAGGATTTGCCCATCACTGGTGACCACGCCACACCCAAATGACCGGAGCAGTGTGTCTGTGTAACAGCGGTGTCAGGCAGCGGCGCACCGTAAGCAACCAGTTGCTCCGGCCCCGATTCTCGTTGTCATGTCCCAGAGGAGGCGGCGCATACGGCGGTCTCTGAGCGCAGTTCGAGCCGAGACATAAGTTGAAGACACAGTCAGGGGACGCTGTTTGTGAACAATAGAAGTTTACCTCCCGCGGCCGGTTCTTGGAGGAATGAGAGGCGTATGTTCGGCTCTAAAGATGGGGTTGTTTTTGCATGCTGTCGGCTCGGTCAGCCCCACGGAGTCCGCAGCAGAGGGGGTAAGGTTGGAAAACAAGGTTCTTAACCAGAACTGTTGGCTAAAACCCCAAACGGATCGGCACACTTCTTGTCCATAAGCTTACTACATCATATAAATACTGAGTCGTTTGTTTTAGCTGCTCGGTTTAGATACTAACTACAGAGAGTTGTTTGACCTGCATAAGCAGTGCTGCACGAACTGAGATGTTAGCATGCCTGCTAGCTGTTCCACGGCTAGCGAGGCTAAAGCTAGGAAGCTGTCGCGGCCTTTCTTGTTTTTATAGTTTGGGGGGGAGGAGGGGGCTGATATTTTAGACGAGCCAAGTTTTAGAAACAACAACTCTACAAGTGAGCAGAACACAGTTGGTGGTATTATTGGTGGAAAAATTGGGTGCCAACATCTGTTGCCGTTTACTTCCAAGCTGCATCATCTTTTAACAGCAGTCTGGTTGCATTTCTCTGTTTTTAAACGATTCCAGACTGATTCGCATTTTCTTTATGTTTGCAAAGTAGTTTGAGGTGTTTGTCTAAACAGTTTAATTTAAAAGAGCACCGTTAGAAAATTCAAATAACCACATAATGTTTGTTGGTTGAATATTTGGACAAAGTGTTTCAAAAGCCAACATTCTGGTGAAGCTTTGCCCTTAAATTTAGACTTGTGAAGAGCTGTGACGGCATAATCAAAACAGAGATTGTTGTGAAACCTGGAGATGTTTAATAGATTTTTTAGTTTTTTATTGATAATTTTAGTTTAATATTACTGTAACAGCCCCTTTATTCTACCAGTAGGTCATGTTTGTTTCAGCATTAAAGATCACAAGTGATTATCCTCCTTTAGAACACAAACATAATTTTGCCTGCATTTGTAATCAAACTCCTGAATTACATATTCCGTAATTGAGATTTAAAAAAAAAACTTTTAAATTGATAATTGTCTAGACCTTGCACTGGCTAATCAATTTGTTGATTAAATTATATTTTTGCCTGTTTTTTGGCTGTTTTAAACAGTTGTGAGACAGTGGCAAAACCTGAAATTGCTGCAACATAAGTTACTCAACAGGTTGTTGCTAAGTAACCAAAGAAAAAGTGAGTTAGTTGATGCCACCAACCTTTCCTCGCTGATCATAAGAGGGTGAGCATTGATCTCCACTGGCTTCTTTCATAATGCAAACCATTTTTCCTGCTGTTTTTCTGCCTGTTGTCTGTAATGACTGTTTTCAGCCATTGTTCATTTTAATAAAACACAATGGTCCTTCCAACAAAACCTACACAACATAATAGAGATTGTCCCAAGAATTTGTTAGACATAGAGTGCCGTTGTCACTTTGTGTACTCGGACACAAAGTAATTGTAATCAGACTTAAAAAAAAACAAAAAAAACATATTTTGAAGTATTTTTAATTATATGTATTTGGGGAATCAAATTTCCACAAAGTTTGATACCATTTTCTGAAATGAGAAGTTGAGGCTTTGGAAGTTTGAAGCAACGAGTTTCACCGTGTGGTTGACACCGTCATGCACAGTCGGTATGGAGTTACAGCACCGTCATTCAGACATGGCTACAACTTCCAGTTAATATGTAGTTTTAAAATCAAACGGTAGATGCAGACATAAACGATGTGAGAGGAAATTTAACATGCAACTTTCTTCCTGAGCATCTTGTCTAGATGTGTTTTTGGTTTCAAGTGAAGCTGCAAATCCATTGCATCATCTGAGCTTTCTCTTAGTGACCTTGACGATGATAATAAGGTCTCTTTCTTTCACAGCTAATCGGATTAAGAAATAATTGTACGGTGAGGGGCCCATGAGCATCGGCTGATTGCCTTATAGTCTTACATGAAAGTGGATCAGTTGTGGCTGTGAAGTCTGGCTTAACAAAGAGCTGCAGACACCTCTCTTCATACACAGTATCACATAGTCACAAAGACATCTTTTAGGTTCTCAGCGGCTTTTCATTTAGGTTGATGTTTCTGCTGCGAAGATTTTCAGGGATGGTAACCAAATCTGCGTCTTAATCTGTTTGTAAAGAATGAGAGAGGTGGACAGTTTGGGTACGCAGGAGAATCTGATCCGTACAGACTGTTCTCAGTGTTATTTTGTTCTTTTTTTTTTTTAAGTTGATCTTTTATATTTTTTGTCTGGATCTCGCGTAAAGGCAACACAAAGTTCTGTTTTTATGAAATCATGGCATTGATCAGCACTTCTTCAAGCTTTGTGAAAGATTCTCAAAGTCTTACTAAGAAAGTTTGCTCCTTTTTTAAAACTCTTTTTTTTTCTAAAGGCTCATCATAAAACAGGTTTCAAAAGCTCCCAAGCTGAAGTTTGACCTGGTGTTATTCAGCCAGTTTTTTAAGTGGACCATTTGTCACCTTTATTTTTTATTCTCATAGATGTTTATTTGACTTCATTTTGGAGACAATTTATGAAAATCATTAAAGATTACTAGGGAGGCACCAACCATAAGGTTGTGGTCACTTTTTTTTTAAGCTTGGCTCTTACATCACTGCTTTCTCTTAGTTATGAAACACTGTACTGACACAGAAAATGGCAAAGATGGAGTTTTCATTTTAAAAAACTTTTTATTTGATTGCCTGTAATGTAAAGGAGAAGTTTTATGAAACGAAAAATAATAGAAGTGTCGTAAGTGAAATTCAGTCTGTCTTTGGATCTGTTTTCTGTATGAAACTTCAACACATCTGCAGCATTGGGAAACGCTTAACTACAGCAAGACTAGTTAAACGACATTTAATATTCAATTTTAAGATAAACCTTTTGATACAAAAGAAACCATGTTTTTTGTTTAAAAGAAAACTTAACATGTAAATTTGACTTTTTATAACTTTATATCATGTTATAATGTTATTACCTCATGGAGTGTTGTTTTGATACTTCAGTCTCCCATGGCAACCATCTGAGGTGCCTAAACGCTCAAGCAAATCTCAAACAAGCGTAGAACATCCTTTTTTTTGTGAAATTCAGGAAGTAATTTCAAATATTGCCATTCCTGTCGACCTTTTCTAGTGCACTACTTTGAATTAAAAAAACTTTAATGGAAAGTTATTGATACAGAAAATCTCTGGGCCTTTTCACTTTGTAACAACTTCCACATTGAAGGGAGTTGTGACAGCAAATGATGTACCTTCAGGCAAGTCTTTGGTCAGCAAGAATCACGCTGAAAATGAAAAACTATCATTGGTCACCTGCAGTTTGATGCATTTCTCTAGTCCTCTTTGCTGGATTAAAAAAAAAAATCTTAGTTTTACAAATCTTTTTTTTTATTTGTGCTGCAAAGGTCAGGCAACAGAAGGTCTGCCTTTTTGGTCCAAAATAAAGAAGGAAATTACAAATTGTTTAAAAAAAAAATTGCACAGGATTTATTTGAATGCTTTTTTGCTAATTTTAATAGCATTTTTAAGTATTCAGATCGGCACTTTAAACCAAGAACCAACCAGATTCTTTTAGGCCAAACGAGGACAGTCTGAGACACATAGGATACCAACCAAGTCAGGAGAACAACAGATATTATTGCAACAGAGGAACAGAACGTCATGTGGTCTTTAAATCTTTTCACAGACTGGTCTGTTTTTTTTTTTGTTTGTTTTTTTTCAGTAGGCCGTGTTGATAAAGTCGAAACATCTGGTTTAAAACCAGGTTGCTGTTTCACAGTCAGCAGTTAGATTTTGTTCTCATCCAGTGCGTCTTGTACAAAATTTACTATTCCTCTTTTGTGCCTATGTCTGTCTGTCGTTTCTCTCTATGCGTCTTTCACTCGACGCACTCCTCTCACCACCTTATTGTCATGGAGCGGTGCAGCCAGGAGCCTGTTCTCAGCCGCTGCCTGGAAATTTCCGTAAAGCAATCCTTGTTGGCTGTTTGGGCTGCGTTGGAGTGGGGTGGGCGTGTGCGAGTGTTTCGGTGGGTAGAGTCGAAGAAGGCAGTGGTAGGTAAGCAGAGAGAGGGGGGTACGCTTAAGAGCTTTTTGACTTTTCCTCCGTGGGGAGAACGAGCCGTTAGGTGAAAGAGGGATTGTCTGGATCTGGAATCGTCATGCCTCTAAGTCAGCGACTTTCGATGGTAATCTATAGAAACTAAAACTTATCTTTATATTTAACCTTTGGTTACTAATGATTAAGATAAGTCTTGACAAAGTCCAAGAAGTTTTCCCAGAAAAGCCCATCAGCGCATATTGCTTTCTTTAATGATCTGTACGGCTTTTTTGGCATCCTCTCTTCTAACCCGTCTTGTTTTCTTTGACTTCCTAGCTTTTCACAGGTTTGATGGGTATCATTAACAGGTTCTGTTTGGTTAACTTTTGGCCAGGCTGCAAGTTCGCTGTGTTGACAGTGAAAACATACAGCAGGCTGATGGAGGGGAGACAAAAGTTTAGAAGATTTCTACTGAAAATGACCTTAAAATGGATCGCTCTTTGGTGTTTTAGGCTCACATTGTGTATTTGCATTGTGGGCAACATACTGAGGGCTCTTGTGCTGGCTGTGATATAACAGTTGATTTGCACTAGGAAAAATGTCGAGCAGTAAAACAGTTTTGATATTTTACCAAGACACAAAAGATTGCAATAACGTTAATGAAGGGTAAGCTTTTAAATTCAGTGATACATGTGGCCTATCAGGCAGTACGTGGTAGCATTGTTTTTTTTTGTTGTTTTTTTTTTGTTTTTTACAGAGTGAAATGTGAGTAAAGCTAATACATTTATTGGGTTCTAATCATTATTATTAACTCTAAATTCAAGGTTTGAGATGGAGATGTGCCTGTCAGAATTTTGTGGCTATTTTCTGAAGATTGACTTTAAGAAATATAACATGTCATCAACATTTGCCATCATAATTGGTCCAACTCTGTTTAATAGTTGCAGCATTCAGTAGTATCTCTAAATTTTTTGCTGATTTGCATCCTAATTTCCATCTCTACGTCTTACTATTTTCTCTCAGCCTTCTTCTGTTTCTTGTTTCACGCTCCTAAACTAACCATTTCAGAACCAAGTTCTGAAGCGTTGCATCAGTTTACTTGTCTTAGCAGGTATGTCATTTGAATTAATTATGAAAATAAATAACATGTTCCAATTTTCTGAATATTTTCTGAAGACTGTATAGATAGATGTCAAGGTTCACCCTAGAAAACTTGCTAACCCTGGTGGTTGGCCACCAGGGCAGTCATTCATTCACCGGCTTGTCGTGTTTTTGAGTTAAAAAATGTTTAATGTTGACAGGAAATTTGAAAATATCACTTGATAATTATGTGTTATTGAAAGAATGGAAGATTAATATCTGAACACCGACTATAAAGCCTTAAAAAATGCAAACATTTTAAAAAGACTTAATGTTTAAAAATAATCAATGTTCAACCTGGTGGGGGCGCAAGTAAAGCCTGGTGGGCCGCCAGGCTTATAATACACTGGGAGAAACCCCAGTGTATTATAAGAAGATCAGAAGCACAGAGATCAGATTGTGCTTCTGATCTCTGTGTGGGCTTTTTGGCTCTTATTAGTAATGACACATTATGTTCATTCATCAAACTGAAATAATGTCCAGAAACATTGAATCACATAAACCTCATTAGGCTGCTTGCTTACATTAAACAAGTAACCCAAAAACCATTACACTAAATTAGATGTTTAAAATGTACAGAATTGCTGTTGTTTTCAAAGTGTTGCCGTATGAAATGTATTAAAACTTTTATGCGTTCGTACTCTAGATTTAAATATTGACCCTGTTGGATGGACTTTCACTGCCTGTGGCAGCCACACCTCATTTTTGTGGCTTGAACACTCAAACTCATGAAAAGTGTTGGGGACAATGTGTTGATGGTAAACAGACTGTGGAGACTGGAGGCTAGTCATATATTGCCTCTGCAGTGTTAAACAGCAATATCCCAAATGCATGTTTTGCCCGTATGTGAAAGCAGGGGGTTTACGGCCCCAGGCTAGGTGTGAATTGTTGCATGGCTAAGTTCAAAATGTCCTGTGGAAGACGTCACGTTTGGGGAAAAGACAAATCTGAAAAGAACAAAACTGCAAAAGCACCAGAGGGCAGAAAAAAGCCAAAAACAACCTTTTTAATAATGAGACATTCACAACACTGATTTCTCAGAAATAACAATAGAATAGATATATATCCTATGTTGTTGCTAATCAGAAAATACGAGTAAATAACAGCTGTGATGGCATTTTTCCCATTGAACTAATGTCCTAGTAATACAGTTTATCCTTTAGTGTCATGCTGAATTTTTTTTCTTAAATATTTATATTTCAGATCAAGTGACTGAGGTGAATCATTGTGACCAGCATAATCAATACTTTTTCTGTCTCCCGTTAACCTGGCTTATGCAGCAGAAACTCACTAAGTACATCAGTAGTTTATGACTTGATGTTAGCAACACATTTACGTAAACAAGTCAAAGAAAACGACTAAAAGCTAAAAAAAATAAATAAATAAAATCACGTTACAAGTCATTACAGCTCTGGGGGGATGTGGGGGGTAAGAGACCATTTAAAATGATTAGTTTGTAAAATGAACCTTATTCTTTTATTCTACTGACAACATGTCTCTGAAATTCCAAGCAAACATTTTGTATTTATTTTCAGAAAATGGGAAACGGTCAAAATAACGAAAACATGCAGCGTTTTTAGACCTCGAATAATGCAAAGAAAACAAGAAACAACAACATTAATGTTTTAACTCAAGAAGAGTTCAGAAATCAGTATTTGGTGGAATAACCACCAGGGTTTCAGTGGGATTCAGTGCAGTGGTTTCTTAATTTTTCCAGAGCTGATTGTTACTTTTGTTATGCGTGAACTTGGAAAAATATGACTACATATTGGCGGTAATGGTAATTGATGACTAAACACAAGCAGCACTGTGGGTTTTTGCTCAAGGAAAACTTCTGCCAGTGTCTTTATTAGCACTTAAAAACAGAGCTGTGTTTTACCCCTAATGACTCAGGGGAGCAGAACCTTATTCTTGTCAGACTCCTTTCCCAACCTTTTCCTCCCATGAAAGGAATATCCGTTGAACACCTTGAGTGAATTTATTCCGATTTGTCCGCTTTTCCTTCGACTCGAGGATCAACAGATTAGATTTCTCTGGTCAAAGGTCTAGGTCAGTGCGACCGCACGTCCATCCCTTTCTGCTGGATGTAATATTTCAGGAATGTGAGGAGGGATTTTAATTACTCCTGGCGCAGGGATTTGCTTGGATTGGATGATTTAGTTTATGTTCAGGGTCTTTTATTACCACATTATTTATAAGAATACAGCAACATTCTGCAAAGCTCTTAAATAACCAAGAAGAAATAATTCCTGGTAGCCTTTTTTTTTTTTTTTTCTATGAACAAAAAGTTTGAGTTTGGTTATTTTCCATTTCTGTAAGGCTGGGTTGGTTCAAACATGTTTAAACATTTATGAATACCTTATTACTGGAAAGAGTGGAAAATTAAAATGTCAAGTAGTCCTCGCCTATTACAATACTGCGAGCACTGAAATTGCAATGACAATTTTAATTTTAGTGCAGTTTTAGTTTGCAAATAAGTTTTTTTCCCCCCTGAAGCATAAATCATCCATCCTTATACCTCAAATGTGCAAACTGTGTTAGTCTGTTAATAAATGTAGTTTCTCATTATTCAAACTGTTGCTGCAGTCTTCACCTCACCTGGTCTTTGTTTTCCTCCAAGCACATTGGAAGCAGCCATAACTGTCTGTAGACTTGAATACCAGAAAATGGAGAAATTTAAAGGAACCCTTATTGCGCCGCTGTTTCATTTTTACCCACGGCCTGAATTGATACGACTGGACAAGATGACTTATTTTACGCTAAAACATCCCTTCACAATGTTCTGCTGTCCTTGTGTTACAGAGCATGATCCACTGTGATGGCGTCAACAACCAGAGCTACTTCTGCGAGTACGGACACTGCTGCGGAGAATCCCAGTGCTGCAGTTACTACTATGAGCTCTGGTGTAAGTTTCCACCTTCTTCCTTTTCGTCTTTACGATCACATCAGATCCCTTTATTTCCAACTTCATTAAACTGCAGCTTGTATTGTTTGTGTTGTGTAATTAGTCACTATTTTCCCCTTTGGCCTAGTCTTAAAAGATCAAAATGACAGAAATACATTTATTTTTACAAATTTAGGTTTATAATCTATGGAAACCTCAGTGAAAACAGGAGACTGTTACATGGCCTGAAGTGTGAGGTTTTGTCTTTTAATAACACTAAGGTGTGCTTAATTGATGTCACTTTAAAACATTCATTCAGAAGTGAGTCAAAATACAGCAGAAAAGTCTTTTTTTTCTATTATTACAGAAATTGGGTAGCTAATAGTTCTATTTCTTAATAATTATAGATTAAACCCAATTTAAAGGATTTAATCTATAATTGGATATTTGTCCTTTTATGTTATTTGTCATTGATCATTTTTTGGTTTTTAAAGTACTGACAGAACGCACAAATCAATGCACCTTCTAACTTACAAAATGACTTTTTCCATTTCCACGGCCTCTTAGACGAAAGTTTTAAGCTGGACTTTTGGTTCTGAGATGAATTGTCCTTTGGATCTCAAACTAAATGTTCACGTTCCACTTTCTGCAAACAGAACAAATGTATCATGGATCAAAAAAGACTGTTTATTGTCGGATTATCTAATCTATAAATTTCTCTTGGTTTGTCGGTAAAAGTGCAGTATGAAATGTTACTAAAAAGCTTATGCAACAATTTGACGCCCATGCAGAGATTCATGTCCTCAGAGCCTGAATTTAATGTTTTCTGTGTGTTTTTGTTTGCGTCTGCCTTCTTGTTTGTTCGTCCTTGAAGTGAAATTCCTCACATTTTTCTGTGACGACACAACAGAGATCTGTTTATTTCCCACACATAGTAAACAAAGTTCTCTCCTGCTTCCTGCTGTAGTTTAAGCTTAAGTCTGGAGGTGCTAACAGGGCATTACTAAAAGCACATTAAAATGATTTTTCAGACAATTATGAATGTATATTTTTAGAGTTAAATTTAACCTGTGCCACCAAATTAAATTATTTCTTACATGCGAATGCTTTGAACCGTTATGTTAGGTTTTAGGTGAATTGCTTCTCTTAATGTATTATTTGGATGCGCAGAAGCATATTTTACTCGCTTCCTGTTTTATTTTTGAAATGAGAAGCAAAACAGCGAAATTAGGATTTCTAAAGCAAATGGTATTTGTTTTTTTCCATCCATTTTTAGGGTTTTGGTTGGTGTGGGCAATCATCTTTATTTTGTGCTTCTGCTGCATTTGCCACCATCGGCGCACAAAACACCGAATGCAGCAGCAACAGCGGCAGCACGAGATCAACCTCATCGCCTACCGGGAAGCACACAACTACCCCTCAGTTCCCTTTTACTTCCGTAAGTACACAAAGTCTTTGAATTTTGCATTGGTGAAACCTGCAGATACCCTGATGTGGATTAGTATAGAAATAGTTTGAAGCTTTTCGTATCTGTGTTAAACATGTTGGGGTGTAGCTTCACCTCTGACTTAAAAAAAAAAAGTTATTTTTTGCCTGTTGATATGTTTTCCTCATTTGTTTACCAGAAAATGACCAGAAAATGTCTTCTAAGTCAAAGTGGGAGCTTGGCTCAGATATAATGTTTGCACTGAGATCCATCCTGGGGGTCCTGCAGCATCAGGACCTTGACTTGTTTGCATGTCCCAGCCTTCAGAGAACGCCGAGAATTGCAAAACCTGCTCCGACCGTGTTTCAGCGCAGGAAAGAAAATCCAGAAATGACTCGATCACTTTACGCCTCCTGATGCTGTGGGAGGGCTGGAGTAATGATCTGGAAAGCTCTGTGAGGCCTTAAGGAGAAATGTTTAGTCAAGCTTAGCCAGATGTTTTTATGCTTTGTATAAAAGGATGAATAGCCATTTATTTCTCTCTCTGATATTGAGGCAGACGTTACCAGAATTATTTTTTTTGCAACAAACTTTTATTAGGCTGATGGTGCAACGTTCATCAACTGTAAATAGAAATACCAACACCGTAGAAATGTGAAGTCATCACACTTAATGTTCAGGAAGGAAAGGATGTGTTGATGCAAACCCCTAAAACTAAAGCACAAACTGAAGCTGCTTCGATGGCGCGAGTACCACAGTGAAATAACGCCAACGTGAGCTGAAAGGCCGCCCAGAAAGGAAGAAGCCATTACTTTGAAATCAACATGAAAGGCCAGATTAAAATTTGCAAATTCACTCAGGAACAACGCCTTAATGTTTGGACGGATGTCCTGTGGTCTGAATCTGAAATTGAATTGTTGACGATCTTCACAAAGTAGACGGCATTACAATGAAATAAGGTCATGTTGAAATGTTGAAGCAACATCTCAAGACATCAGGCAGAATGTCAAAGCTTCGGCCCAAACATTATTAATGTCAGATTAGTTTGCTTTAGGTAACAAAGACTCTCTGTTGGTGCGTGACTCGGCCCTGATCTGATTCGCATGGAAAAATTTTGACTCATTCTGAAAGGTGTGAGGGAGCGAGGCGACCTGCAAACTTGACCCAGTTATACCAGTTCTGTCAGGAGAAATGGGCCAGAATTTCCAGCATGCTTGTGTAAGAAGCTGGAGAAGGAAACCCGAAAGGTGTGACTCAAGTCGTAAAAGTTTGAAGGCAAACACTGAGGGAGTGGATGTAAGCTTCTGAATTAAGATCTGAATGTAAACAAACCAAAGATTGTCCAAAAACAAACTTTTGGTCTGATTTAATGTTGGTGATTGTTTTGCTCCTGTGTACAGCCTGTATGTGTTTTTTTTTTTTTTTTGAATTTCAATGTAAAAAATTTTTTTTGAATTTCAAAGCTGAATTTCCTCTATTTTTCTCTCTAGGGTTTTTACCAAACTATCTCCTTCCTGAATATGAAGAGGTGGTCAACCGACCTCCGACCCCTCCACCTCCTTACACAGCCCTAAACTTAAACTCCTCCTCGGTGGCTTCTGTTGCCATGGCTCCTGAGCAGCAGGCGGGACACTGTCCATCCACCCAGTCCTCTCCTGCGCCCCCGGTCTCTGACGGTCTCTGCAGTAGACCCTCAATAGAGGAAGCGCAGCCTCCTTCCTTTAGGCCGAAGCCCGACAACAAACCCCATCAAACGGCCCAAGACTCCAGCATTATTCTTCTGTCAGATGGGCTGAATGTGGAGATGCTCAGCAGCCAGGAGAAAAAAAGTGGAAGTGGGGATGACTCCTGCAAGGATCCCCTGCTCAAGGACCTGTCGCTGTCAGAGGGTTGTACTGAGGATAAAGAGCGCCTACCCAACGGGAGGAGGCGGCGATTCACCGGGGACTCTGGGATCGAGGTGTGTGTGTGCGGCACACGTGGGGGCGGCGGTTACGGTGGAGCTGGCGGGACGGGTCAGGAGCAGGAGAGCCTGCTGGGGCGTGGCGTGGACGGCGGTAACGAGGAGGAGGAGGAGGAAGAGGATGCCGGCGACTTCTGTGACAGTTGCGGCCATCGAGCCTCCCTGAGCTTAGAGGAGGAGCAGGCGCTGGGCGGGGCGGAGAGGAGGGCCGGGCGCGGGCCCCCGCTGACACCTCCGAATGCAGGCAGCGGCTCACTCGGTCCCCCCGCGTGCCTTCTCCTCCACACCATCAGCGAACAGGACGGCGCGGCCCACAGCCCGGATCCGCAGGGATGAAACGCTGTGAGGCATCAGCGGCACCTTCGGATTGTTTTACGAATGAGCCCATCTTAAAATAACCAGATGAGGGAGCAGCAAAATGACTCCGACGCACAGGCGGAGACACCTTGCTCTTCCCCGTACTAGTCCCAGTGGCCTTAACCAGCGTAACATGGGCTGCGTAGGGGGCAGTGTAAGCCCCTTCAGCAGCCTGCAGCAAGCAAAAGCTCTCCTCTCCGCAGTCATCCTTCTCCTTCAACCCAACGCACTGACTCGGCAACGGATTCAGTGGGAGGATGAGGACAGGAACTCTTCAGTTGCAGGAAATCTGCAGAGCTGCAGCACATTACATGGTGGTGTAACATGCACAGCGGGAAAAACCTCGAGTGAACTGGTGCATTCATAAGGATACCACAACGTCTACGGCAGGAGCAGACTGCACGGCGTCCCGGTAGTCGTGCTTCTAAAGTGCTTTTTCAGCAACTGTAAACCACTCTGCCTTCTGCTGGTGTTGCTCTATCAGCCTTACAAGCGATACGGTAGTTTGTCTGCGTTCAGAAAACAAAACAAAAAAAAATAGATAAAGCATGAACACTTCCAGTTTTGCACAGTTTCTCTAAGAGTGAAAATATTTTGCAAAGTAAAACAAACCCCAACATTTTAAGGCTGAAGTGTTCATTTAGTTTCGCATGGTTTGTGATTAGTTTCCATCGCAACATGTTTAAATGGAGAGGTGTGCGTGTGTGTGTGTGTGTGTGTGTGTGTGTGTGTGTGTGTGTGTTAGTTAGTAGTAAGAACATTTACTTGGAATGTGATCATTTCAGCCTAACTTAGCTGAATGTATGTAGTCGGTGCCTAACAGAACTCGGTGTGAAAGCTCGAGGAACAATAAGCTTTAGTGAAACTGACGAACCCTGAAGAAGCAGGTACTCAAATCAAGAATGTCGAGCTTCAGAGAGATTAAAACTGAAATGACAACAAGCAAACCTCAAGATGTCTTTTGTAAGTCACTTCAACAAGATTACCAACCCTCCCCAGCTGTTAAACGAAAAAAACAAATCCCTTGTTTGAAACACTGAGAGCTATTCTTAACATTTGGTGTTGCATCTTTGGAGCAACTTCCAGTCTGATGTCGTTAAATATGTCAGTAACATTACTGTTTAGAACTAAAATTATATCCTAGTCTGGGTTTTTTTTTCCTAAATGTTTTGCATTTGCACTGTTCAGTTAAAGAGATGAAATTGAAGAAAATTATCTGAACTTTTATGTATGTTAAAATAGGGCTGGATGAGCCAATTCAAACCTGGTTGTGTCGGTTTCTCCTTATATAAAATCCATTCAAAAGTATTCACACTCTTGAATTTATTTTTTCACTTTACAAAAATCTTCGGATTTAGGTCCGGGTTTTAGTTTCTTACTGGACAGAGGCATCCCCTCAGCATGATGCCGCCACCACCCAGTAGGTTTAATTTTGGTCTCCTCAGAGCCACTTCTGCTGCTGTACGCAGAACTTCTAGTGGTTGATTTTTATTTGTAAAACTTCACAATTATAAAATTCCAGTGAAATTCACACAAATTTCTGGTTGTGATGTGAAAAGTTCCAGGGTTGTTTCCGTAATTCCACAACAGTGACATTCCACACTTATCGTCCTCCAAGGCCCTATTACTGAAGATGTTGCTAATGTTTTGGTTAGCAAACACAGTTGTTTCACCAAGGATTCAGTTCATTATTTTTGTTCAACTGCCTGTTTCCATAGAGTCCACGATAAAATGCAACATGTTTTGTAAGACTTAAATTACAACTGCATGAAAACACAACGTTCAATCTCTGCGAAGCACAAACGTTTTGACAATTGGTCAAACAAATTTATTTTAGTATGAATATACTGTATATACTGAAAGCACCTTGCAGGAGGTCATTTTCCCCCACATTCTTCAGCGCGGGGTTACAGTGCAATGTGAAACCTTGTATTACCAGTAAGCTGATTGACCGTTATGCATCGCGACATGGACACACTTTTAAGTGCTTTACATATTAGCGTATTTTGTGAGCTGCAGATGAAGTATTGTGTACTTTTGTCTTATTAAAACGAGCTATTTTCATATCTGCCTGTTCATTTAAGTGTAATAGAGAGAAAATCCTAAAACCACTTTATATTTGCAAATTGTGTACAATCATCTGTAGCGGGTTGGAGAACCATATAGTTGCTTTATAATGTTTTATAAAAATATCTCTCGCTTTATTTTCATGGACAGATTTTACTATTAAGGCTAACATTGGGTTCTTTTAGAAAATCTCCCTGCATTGCGAGGTTGTGTGAAAGGTACGCTGGACTAACGATGAGTATTTGTTCAGAGATCAGGGCAGTGCTGCCAAAGATGCTTTTCTGACTTAAGAGTGTGTGTGTGTGTTTTGCACATATTCTGGGAATGTTCTGATCATAAGCCATTTATTTCAACAACTAAGATGAATGTATGTTCAATAAATATACTAAATTTACAAGCAGTGTTGTCTGGGTGACTTCCTGCCATCTTGGTTTGGCATCAGTGATGGAAGTTTAGTGTGGAGGAATGATGAATATAGAGAGACTAAAGCAAGTCTTTACCCCATCACTTACTGGTGAGGTGTCTTACAACTTTGTGAGATGTGAATAAAAGATGTATTAAATAGTTTTATAGGTTCTCTCTGGGTGTGATTGAGTGAGTGCGTGGCTTTTTGTCCTGTGTGCCGCTCCTTAAAGAGCCTCGTCTACTGAGGGACGGAGATGGGTACCGGCTCTGTACGATCCTCCAAGGGTGTGCAGGTACAATGAATGACTTGAGTGAATGGGGGAAATGTTTGTACAACCACTTTCAGAAACTACAGAAGAACCATTTTTGATCCCAAAAACGCTGAAATCAGAGCTTAGTGAGCCACCACACATAGGCCTATCAAGAACAATAGCTGCTCTTTGTGTTAAGCCACTTCTCAATGTCTGAAGTCTCTCCCCTTGACCAAGGAGGAAACTGGCTGCACTGTTGCTGTCACAAAGCCCTCTATTTAGATCAAAACAAACTGAATTTCATTTAGAAGCTGCGGTGCCAGAGGCTGGAGGAGGAATCCCCACAGAATCCATGTTATCTAAAGTCCAGTGTGACGCTTCCACAGCCAGTGATGACTGGAGGCGCCGTGTCGTCTGCTGCTGATGGTCCACTGTGTTTTCTGAAGTCCAAAGACAAGCACAGCCATCTACCAGGACGTTTTCATGGTTTCTTCTGCTGACAAGCTCATGGATATGCTGAGTCCAACTTCCACATGGACTTGGTACCTGCCCACACTAATGGCACCTGCTTTAATCAGTATGGTACCTTTGTTACTGACTGACAAGCCAATTATCCTGACCTAAGCCCTCTTACAGAACCTATGGAGTATTGTCAAGAGGAAGATGAGAGACTATAAACACAACAGAGCAGACGAGCTACAAGCTGAGCTCCTGAGGCAGTAATTATGCATAAATCAATAAAATCCAGATTAAATTAACATTTATATACACAGGCTCCTATGCTACACTGCAGTCACAGTGTAAAAGCACCCTTTTACTGACATCTAATCTGATCCTTTTGACTGACTTGGATAAATAGTAACTTATGATTTAAAAGGAGTGACCTTATGAAGTTACAGCACGGTCTAGAAAAGATTAATCTTTTGGTCTGTGATTTGGGCGGAAATCCAGCAGAGGGCGCGGCCGATCAGGAAGTGAAATCAGTACTGCTTTGTTTTTAAACGTGACTCAAGTTCCCTATTCAGCCTTTAAATTTTGTAGGAACCCGGGATAATGGCTCACCACAACAGGTAAGAAGTACTTAATCTTCCCGCTACGTGCTGTTTGTAAGTGACAGTTTACAGCTAACATGGCGAGGTGTGTTCCGACTTAAATGTCCACATATAGTCCAAAACAGGGACATAAAATTGTCACAGTAACATTTATTAAGTTACTCTGCACATTTTAATTATTCTGTAAGTTTTCCGTAACAATAGCCACCTGTTTATTCTATGCAAATACAGCTATTGTCGCAGTCAAGACTGTAACGTTGGCATTGAGAGTTAATGATTGACTATTCTTTTTTTTACGTGCCATTGTAAATGATTTCTCTGACAGCAGCGTTCACGAGGATGTCAAGGTAACGTGACGTCAATTCCCCCTCCTTCATACAATTATAAATTTAATTTAAGGTCACTAAAATTGGCTAAATTTAAAAAAAGTTTTAGATGATAAATGGAAGTTTATTGACATCCCTTTCTTATGCAGTGATGTCAAACAGTGGTGTTGGGACTCAACTGTTGTAATTCTCAAGTCAATTAATTCAATGATTCAGTTTTTGAAAGTTCTTAGTAATTATGATTCAGTTGATAGGTGATTGAATTTTATAAGTTGAAAATGCAGTCAGCAAGGGAAAGACCCAGAATGTCACACACTGATTAATTATATCAGCAATCATTAAAAAAACAAAAAAAACAAAAAAAAAACTACTCCACTCAATATTTTTGAAACCTAAAATCATACCAGGTTCGCTCACTGCAGCACTGTTTAATCCCAAGCATTGAGGTGAGGACTTAAAGGTAAATTCTCCAGCCATATTTGTCCTCGTTTGTTGGTAACTGATAAAAAAATAATCCACTGACGACTGGAATAATTCATCTTTAATTCACACCAGCTGAAACTTCACGTCCATTTTATTAACTAAAATCAGAGAAACAAGTAGTCTTGTCTCAACATATTGAAGTCAGTATCAAAACGGGCAAAACAAGAAGATATTTAGCTAAACCCCTTGCTAGTTGCTTAAAAAGAAAAAAAAAAAAGCTCGCTACATATAATTTGGCACCAGAACAAAGAGCTTTACTGCAGCTGCTGCTATCGTTGCAGAATTTGCAAATATATTAAGTCTTCCAGCAGCGTCATCAGGAATAAAGCTATATGGAGGATGCAGTTTACCCCGTCGTCAGTGTTTGAGCTTTTCCATGATAAACAGGATTATTATGGAAAGAGGCTCCAGAAGACGTCGGACCTGAAGACAGGCGCCTGCGTGGCTCCAGCTCAGCCTCTCCCAGCCTTCATACGGGAAGCCCTGAAGAAAGTTCACCCTGAAGTCTCTAACAAGTAATTTAGGGGAGGATGATTTTTTTTTTAATCATTTTTCTTTTTTGACATTGAGATTGATCTGTTTCTGATTCCTCCTGACCAGATACTACGGGTGTGGTCTGGTGGTGCCGGAGTCCTTGGAGGGCTGCAGGATTCTGGACCTGGGCTGTGGGAGTGGAAGGGACTGCTACATGTTAAGTTTGCTAGTTGGGGAAAAAGGTCATGTCACTGGCATTGACATGACTGAGGTCCAGGTAGGGAGCAACGGCATTACGAATGAAGCCATTAAGACAGACCACAACATCTCAGCCTGTTGTCGAGTTCAAGAGGAATAGTTTCTGGCTTTAAAAATGACATTCATTGGGACAACTTCACAAAGTCTGTAGCAAGTTTGAAAAATTACTTGATTTATTCTTAGTGTAAATTACTGAAGAAAAAAAATGCACAGTATTTGGTAAACTGAGTCTCGTTTAGGGGTAGAAGGTTTTGTAAGCATGTTCAGAAGAAGTGTAAATGGCTAAATGTTAACTTTACAAATGTTTAAACGCGAAACGTTTGACTCGAATTGAATGTGAAATACAAATGTTCAGAATAAACAGCCTATATATCCTGAAAACCCAGACATTTTTCTTCCGCTAAAGCTCGAAGTGGCCAGAAAATATATGGATTATCACGCGAAGGAGTTCGGCTACAAGAAGCCAAACGTGAGTTTTGTCCATGGCTACATTGAGGCCTTGTCTGCGGCGGGTCTGGAAAAAAACTCGTTTGACATCATCATGTAAGACACGATCCTTACTTCATCAGGTTTTCTTCTTCTTGTTCTTCTTTTATCCTGTTTGTAACATTGTTGATTTTTGATATTGCTTAGCTCCAACTGCGTAGTGAACCTCTCCCCAGACAAGAAGCAGGTTCTGGCTGAAGCATACAATGCACTCAAGGTGCGCATAGCTTCATGCTTTTACCAGTTGTTTTATTTTTTATTTTTTATCACTATATGTTTGAAGTTGGATTGCTGTAGCGATATTTTCTGCAAATGTGTGTCTCCTCAAGGACGGGGGTGAGCTGTACTTCAGTGACGTCTACTCCAGTGGAAGACTGACAGAGGAAATTAAAAATCACAAAGTGCTGTGGGGTGGGTCACAAATATTCTCTGCCACCACTTGATCAAACAAAACCGGTATTTAAAAAAAAAAAAAAAATCAGAATTTAGTGTCAATTAAATTTTTGGTAAAAATTTTTTCTATTTACAATGAAACAAAAACATTTTCATTAGTTTGATAAGATAGAAAAACAGTTCTGTTAAAAATTAATGACGCCTGTTTATGATGAAACTGACACAGATAACTTTTCTTTTTTTTTAATAATAATTGTATTGTAATTATAATTTTTTTTCCCTGTCAGAGCGTCACAATAAAAGCATTTTTGGGTTTGAATGTGTGCATGTTTTCCCAGTGCTGTCAGCTAACCAGCAGTTCACACACCTTCGTAGTTGACTAGTATCAGTAAGGCTTTGTTCCATAGTTTCTGTTGTCTGTCTCATAAAGGTTGGATGCTCTTTGCAGGTGAATGTCTGGGCGGAGCGCTGTGGTGGAAGGACCTGCTCCAGCTGGCTGAGGAGGTGGGCTTTAGTCAGCCACGGCTGGTCACGGCCACCGTCGTCGCCGTTGACAATAAAGAACTGCAGGACGTGCTAGGTTTGTTTTGTAGAACAGCCAGTTCTACTTCATTATATTATATATGTTATATATGAGCAAAAGCTCTTTTGTTGTGTTTTCACCTTTTCTGCACCTTCTCTGGCTGTGCAAAACCGCTTCCTCTCAGCGCATTTTTGCATTTCGGTGAACTTAAGTTGTAAGGAACGTCGCACTACAGCGCACTTGCATGAGAGAATTTCATTTAGTGACTTGTACCCCGTTGACGGTTCATGCATGTGTTCATACAGGTGACTTCAAGTTTGTTTCTGCCACGTACCGCCTGTTCAAAGTCCCCAAAGGCAAAACCAAGACCTGCCAGGTCATATATAATGGAGGCATCACTGGGGCAGAGGACATCTTCCAGTTTGACTGTCACTACACCTTTAAGGTCTGTACACATCCTGCGTTGTGACGGCAAAAAAAAAAAAGCACCGTGTTTAAACGGCTGTATTCAATACAGACCAATGAAGTGGTGCAGGTGGACGGAGAAGCAGCTTGCATCCTGACGCATTCCAGATTCGCAGAAGACTTCACTTTCCAGCCACCAGGGGGCTCCTGTGAGCCGTGTTGTGCCAAGCCTAAGGTCAGTGTCATGCTTTTAAGTTTTTGCATGAGGACTTCTCCAGTTTATTGCATGTGTCCTTGTGTCTTTATTGTTGTTTATTTATTGATGCAGGCTGACACGATGGATCCTTTCGACCTGGCCTCTCGGTTGGGAACTCGAGGGGGATGCTGCAGCACGAAATCTGCTGATTGCTGCAAATGATCACAGGACGAGCACTGAGAAATGCAGCAGCATGCACTATGCTGTGCGACTGTCCTTTTTCAGTAAGATTAAGATCAGACACTTCAGATGAATAAAATTTCAAACTTTCCCTGTTCCAAATGTGCCTTTACACAGTTTTCTAAGAGAAGAGAGATGGCTGTGAAATGTCACAAAAGGACTTCTTTTTTGGCTTTTCTGAAATCACTTTCTAAATTAAGGATAATGGAAAAATAGTTCAAATCAGAAAAAATGTGAGTAAAGATGACTATAAAATAACTTGCTATTCTTCACAGAGCAACAGTTAAGGTTTTTTTTCTTCTTTTACATGCATTGGCAGTTCTTTTTAATCAACAGGCTCTAACACCATCATGTCCTTACTTAACCTTCGAAAGGTGAAGCTCTAGTTTCTGCAGCCACTCAGGTTCTGAGATGATTTACAGAACTGTACCTGTTGACATTTCACTGTAACATGTACTCTTTGTGTATAAATAAATCTAATAAATATAATAAATATTGTGTGTCCTCAGGATATCTTGTCTTTATTTGTGAACATTTGGTATTTTTAGTTGTTTTTTTTAACTACTTGTGTGGTGTTTATAAACAGAACTCCACAGATCATTTTAAAAATGCATGTTTTAGTTTTTAGCTGGGCTTTAATGAATTGCTAAAATCCTCAAACCTTTTCGCTATTCAGTAAAGAAATTACATTTTAACTGAAATACTAAAGTTCCAAGTATTTTTACAGAAAAAAAAATACCACATACATGGCTAAACATCTGCTTTAATTTGATGACAACTGAATCCTGTAAGTTGCCCTCTCATACAAGATATAATTTTCATACGTGTCAGACCCACCAACATCTTTTATCTGTGATGACGGCACAAGTGTAGTTTTAATCCAGTGTTGGCCATCATTATTTTGTCTTCAGGACATTTTGACTAGCTGAACATTGTTTCCTCTTGAGAAACTCCTACTCTCGTGTGTTTTTTTGGTAAAGTTTGTGTCCTCAAAGGTCACAAGTGAAAAATCTGTATGGATCCCTGTATGCTCGTTTAATTTAACCTCTAAGCTGAATCTTATTTCACACAAAAGCAAAAGGATTCTTGACTTTATGGATTCTCATGTACGTTTAAATGCCCTCCATGGTTACATTCATTTACCTTCCTTTCTTGTGTTTGCTTTGACCTAATTTATTAAGGAAGTATGAATGTTGTGTCTAAAGTTATAGCGCACAGCATGAAATTAATTTTCACTTCAGATTTAGACCACTCTTAAACCTTTATATAGATTACTGTACTCCATTTTATAATGGTAGATATTATAAAGGCATCAACCTGACTGTGTGAGTTAGGTCATATCCTGCTGTAAAACCCACGTTCACTAGAGTTTAAAGGTGGGAACAGATGGCTGGGCATTCTCCTCTGGGAAGAGAGCAGAATTCATGGCTCCAATAATCACAGCACTCAGCTTCAGACCATCACTTTGTAGTTATAATATTTTTTTCTGAAATGACGTATTGGTTTTACCAGTCCTAAATCTTCAACAAAGTTCCATTTTTCTCTCATCGGTCAAAAGAATATTTTCCCGAAAGTCTTAAGCCGCTGTTTTTTGTTTCCTTATGGAAATGTGAGATGAACCTGTGTGCTCTTTTTGGTTAGCATCAGTGTTGGACGTTTCCTCTGGATCCTACTCTCTTACTGTTGCTGTAGATGCTTTTCAAGGTATCTCTCAAGGGAATACCAAAACCTGTCAAGTGATTTTAGTGAAGCTTACGAATTGACCACCATTATACGTTTAAGGTTTGTATATGCTGTATGCTGTATGATAAAGAAACAAGGTGCATGCACTGTGTCTTCACGATTGTAAATATGTCCAGACTCAGTAGACCAGTGAAGGTGGATGGAGAACGCGTCTTGACACCGTTCCAGCTTTGCAGTGAACTTCAGCTTCCTGCCACCGGGTGGCTCCTGTGAGTCTTGTTGCGTCCAACCTAAGGTCAGTGTCATATTTAAATTCCTGCATGAGGAATTCTCCGATTTATTTGTTTGTTTCAAACCACTGGAGGTCAGTGTGTGTCTGGGATCAATCCGAAGTGTGTGACACACCCAGGGAGCCCTGCTGTGCGCACAGTCACAACTACACATGTGTGCACTGAGGCGCACGCTGCACTCTCTCTCCCACTCGCATACCCACTGAAACATTGCATACGCACACATCCACATGCAAGAAGGTCAAGCAGCTGTCTCGGAGTCATAACCAGAGTGTGGAGTCATGCCGGGGAACCTTGAACAGGAAGGAATGTTCTCTTCTCAGCCAATGGAATGCCATCTTATCAGCTCCTATAGTCATTTGGCGCACATACACGTACTTATTTGTTACGGAAAATGAGTCCTTAAGAGTCATCCATCAATAATAAATGAGTGTTGCATTCCAACAGTCACTGATGTTTGATTGCATTGGAAACACAGTCACTGTAGAGGCTTATAGACGTATCCGAATGTGGTTTGCCCTCCGGACGCCCCCGGACCCCTGAAGGGAACATGACCCCGGGTGTTGAGGGGTCGTTTGCTGTGTTTGAGTGGTGTGAAAGTGGTGATTTCCTAAACATCCCACAGTGCTACTTAGCCGTGCAGCACGACTGCAAATGTGTGCCAAATACAGTGCTGCATAATGATTACGACGAGCTTGGTCATTGTGATTGAGACACGGTTGTACATCTGACATTTGAACGGACACGGTGGGTTCTTGTGTGTGTGTGTGTCTGTAAGTGTGCGGACGTTCTACACTTCTGATGTCTTTATTGCTGTTGAATTATTGATGCAGGCTGACATGGTAAATCCCTTAAAACTGGCCTTTCAGTCTGCCAGCCCAAGGCCTCATTTCAGCCACAGGGGGATGCTACAGCACAAAATCTGCTGACTTCTGCAAATGATTGTGCAAAGAGGACTCGGAAATACAGGCCCGGCAGCGTGCTGTGCATGAGTGATTTTCCGACTGATGCAATGAAACTGTATTAATGCCTGCTTATGAATGATCGTCATTTGTTTTGCTTGACACTACAGGAGGCCAGCAGCACTAATAGATTACGAGACTTGCATTTTTGCATGTGTTTCGAACTGTGCAGAAATATAAACACTTGCTCTATGAGTGCGATTAGGATGTTTACTTGCAGTGCCTGAAAGATGATTGTGTTATCAAAAAAAAAAATCACCAATAAGTGACTCATCCCTGGATGAGTGTGCTGGTCATGGCTCACCTTAATCTCCTCTCTTACATAAGGATGGTAATGATGTTGAAACCCCAAATCAGAGGGAAAAAAATGGAAGTGGATGCAAATGGGAACTACAAAATAATGTAATGTTCACTTGTCTTAATCACTAGGCTTCATACCATTCATACATGTACCTAGCTTGTTCTAATGAATGCTGTATTAACCTTTACAAAAAGATTTTAATTGGCAATTACAATAGAATATATTATTTATGCCTAACTGAAAAATTCCCAAAAACTAAGTTTATGTCAGCAGCAAAAAAAGTAATAGTAATATATCAGATTTTTTTAATCAAATACTTTAAAAGGACTCTTTAAAAAAAACTGAAAAAATATCAGAAAAAAAATTAAATGGAGCAATAAATTGGATAAGTTGAAGCTAAAATACTCAAGAGAAATAAGTTGTACCTGTTTGAACAAACTTTAACAACAAAAGTGTTTTATAATGTATTTTTTTAAATAACTGTTGTTGGTTTATATGGACATACAATGTGTATAGCTCAGTTAGTTTAATTATGTAATAAAATATGTTCATTTTCAATACATGTCTGTGTAATAAGCACTGTATTTTCCAAGTTTCTAAAAATACCCAAACCTATAAGCCCATGTCACTATACAGCGTTTTAATGTGTTGAATTTTTATATATAAAGAGCCACAACAAAGTACTGAAAACACATTATTGTACAGTGTAAACATACTCTACTCTTTGAAATCTCAGTTTAAAATATATATATATATATATATATATATATATATATATATATATATATATATATATATATATATATATATATTAGTTTTTTTAATCTGTCAGCCATAAGCATTGGAATAATCAGATATAAACACTTGAAATCTCTCACTGTGTGTAAGTAGTCGATTTGAACTTAAGATTTTCTTATATACATTTGTGATTGTACTATTTTGTTCTGTAAACTGGTGTATTTTGCTGTGCTACCTTCTTGTGTTGTCTGTGAAAACTGTACTTAATTTAATATGTATATGTACATTTTAGAGTAAAATTGTTGGCACACACTAACTTTTTTTTTTACATTATTCAATTTTTTTTATATGCTCCTGTTTTATGATACTCTTTTCTGCAAGTTGCTTGTGAAAACAATTTGTTTTTTTAATTTCTAACTGAGTTATATTTTTGCTTTACCTTAAGTCCACTTACAGAAACTTTATTTTTTTGCTCCAAACAGTCTGACGCTGACCCATGTGGCTTATCTTTTTATTAAATCAGCCAGGAGTCGTGCCCCCGAGTGCAGGGTGCATAAAGAAGCCTGCTTTAAAAAGTCAACGGGTAGAGAGTTCTCTCTGCCTCCAAAGATGAGCTGCACTTGTTCCGGAATCTGATTCGCCAAGGAGGCTGCGGACGCCCCGCCCCCAGGCTCGGCCGCCGCCCCTGATTGGTCCTTCCCGTCGCCCGTCTTGGGGACACAGAGAGAGGCACGAGTTGGCCTGTAAGCCTGCGCTGGCTGCTTCTCAGTGTCGGACACGTAGTGGGAAAGAGCAGGTCCCGATGCACAAGTCACGGCAGCCCTGGGCGGAGATGAAGGCGGACTCCGACTGGCTCTGATTTTTCAAAGCCCTTTTCATTCAGGAGCTTGCTTGCCCAAACGGTCATCGATATGGCAGATCCCTTATCCCCTGGACCCAACATTGCAAAAATGGCGTCACTTAGCCGGGTCCGAGCTTTGGCGATGATTTTCTTAGCTGTCACTGGCTGCTGTGTCACCCCGACAAGTGGCAAGGAGGGCTCCGAGGAGACCGTCATCATCGGGCTCCGGCTGGAGGACACGGACGACATTTCCTTCATGGATAAAGGCTACCTGCGGGTGAGCGAGCGGTCTCGGGTGAAACTGAGGGTCTACGGGCAGAACATCAACAACGAGACCTGGTCCAAGATTGCCTTCACGGAACACGAGCGGAGCCGGGCGGTGGGGGGCTTTGACAGCTCCTCGGGGGATAACCAGAGCCGGGAGGACTCGTCCGGCTCGCATCCCTGCGGAATTAGGACTTCGGATATAATTATATTACCCAACATCATATTGAATCGGAAAACATCCGGAGTAGTCGAGATTGAGGTCAAACCCCTGCGGAAGACCGAGAGGAGTAAAGCGTACTACCTTTGCATCGCCACCTCCACGCCGGCGGTGGCCGGGTTGCACGACCCGTGGACGGAGAACACCTGGATCTACCACGACGGGGACGACACCAAAGTGATAGTGGTGGAGGAGAAAAAGTTCCTGCTGCCTTTCTGGCTCCAGGTCATCTTCATCTCCATGCTGCTGTGCCTGTCCGGCATGTTCAGCGGCTTGAACCTGGGGCTCATGGCTCTGGATCCCATGGAGCTCCAGATCGTCCAGAACTGCGGCACGGAGAGGGAGAAGAACTACGCCAAGAAGATAGAGCCAGTCCGGAGCCAGGGCAACTACCTGCTCTGCTCGCTCCTGCTCGGGAACGTGTTGGTGAACACCACGCTGACCATCCTCCTGGACGACATCGCTGGCTCCGGGCTCATCGCGGTGGTCATGTCCACCATCGGGATCGTTATCTTCGGTGAAATCGTGCCGCAGGCCATCTGCTCCAGGCACGGCCTGGCCGTGGGGGCAAACACCATCTTCCTCACCAAGTTCTTCATGCTGCTCACCTTCCCCGCGTCCTACCCGGTGAGCAAGCTGCTGGATTACCTGCTCGGACAGGAGATCGGCACCGTGTACAACAGGGAGAAGCTGCTGGAGATGCTGCGCGTCACGGACCCCTACAACGACCTGGTGAAGGAGGAGCTGAACATCATCCAGGGCGCGCTGGAGCTCCGGACTAAGACCGTGGAGGACGTCATGACGCCGCTGAGAGATTGCTTCATGATGCCCGGGGACACGATCCTGGACTTCAACACCATGGCCGAGATCATGAGGAGCGGCTACACGCGCATCCCGGTGTTCGAGGGCGAGAGGTCCAATATAGTGGATCTGCTGTTTGTCAAGGACCTGGCCTTCGTTGACCCGGATGATTGCACGCCGCTCAAAACCATCACAAAGTTTTACAGCCACTCGCTGCATTTTGTGTTTAATGACACCAAGCTGGATGCGATGCTGGAGGAGTTTAAAAAAGGTGAGAAAAGCACGTTTGTTGTTCTCCCTGTATGGAAAGCCAAAAGTGACACAATCCAATACATTTTTTTAGTTAAGTCATCTTTCATGTAAGTCTTATAATAATTAATTGGGAAATTCAATCGCCAATTCAATATTTAAAGCATGGTTTTAAATATTAATTGTGTCAAAGTCAGGGTAGTTACAAAGCTATTAATCCACTGGTTTTCAACCACAATGTGTGTCTGATCATATTCATGTTTTATATATTTTCAATCATTTTGATCATCTTCACTCGATCTTTATTCAATTGCAGAATAAGCATTAATACTTATTTTTATTAGTATTAATTTATTCATTCTTATATATTTATTAATATTTCTGATCTCTTCATTTTGTAATATACTTTTTTCACTTTACTTTTCATGTTTGCCTCTGGACCTCTCCTTTAGCGAAACTGTAATTGTCAGAAATAGTTAGTTATGCTGTGTAGTGCACATAAACAGCTGTTTAACATTCAAGATGTCTAATTGTGACAACGTACCCATTTTTGAGATATGATAACCTTAAGTATAGATCTGTATAAAATTAGAATGTTACTATTATTATTATTATTATTATTATTATTATTATTATTATTATTAGAATGTTATTAGAATGTTTCATTTAAAATTGACAGCATGAATCATTCAAATTGGTGCTATTACAAGATATTCCACAGTTGTTTATTGTCATTGTAGTTTTGAGTCCTAGTCTTAAGAAAAAATTTAGAATAAACATACCAAGTTCTGCAGCACTTACTGTAGCTTTTACCTGCCAAAGGTTTTTCTCTTTAAAGACTGACTTGAGTCTAACAAATGGATTTGAACTGGTTAGTTAGTCAGGCTATCTGCTCAGATAGTTTAACAGTTTTAATAGATGAATGGATGGTAGCCAATTGTGTGGCACTACTTTTGCTTTCAAACCATACCTGTCCCTGTTTTCTGAAACGCTAAACTGTAACTGAGGGAAAAACACAGGAACTTTATTTCAATGGTGCCCCCAAGACGGAGCATGGCAAATGTAGATCAAGTTAAGCTAGCACTTTGTATGCGATTCGGTTATGTTTTCCCGAGTGTGTTCTTGTCTTTACGCAATTAAATAGTTAACATAAGACTGAATTCAGAGGATCCAACATACATCATGGTATTGTACCTGCAAAGCAATAAAAAGAAAAACGCTTGCTCTGCTGAAACACTTGTTTGTCAATCTGCATAAAATTAAGCATGAAGTGTCTGGAGAATTTGCTGACAGATTTGAAAAAATACATACATGATTTATTTTTTTTTATTAAGTAAATATTTGCGTTTAAAATGTAAATATAACATCAATTTAATAAAGAGATTAAAAACTTATGAATACTTAGTTACAGATAAATACCTTATTCAATGATTGAATTGTGGCACTTTTGGTTCTCCATAGCGCGGGTATTGTCTGTACATGTGCAATGTTTCAGGACTCTCACTCCTTCACTCGTTATCAAACTGGTGTTTCACCTATCTGCTCTTCCTCTTGAGTCAGGTAAGGTATTGGATGAGTTGTGTCATAATTTGTGAACCAAAGCTGACCTTTCATTCTGCTCTGGATGCCTGTGTTGCAGCTGCAGGCCAGGTTGTTTCAAATGACCTCAAAAATAGTCTAAACCTGATTTTCAGGAGCAGAGTGAGGAGAACGTATTTCTGCCCTCCTTTTGACAAGATATTCCTTGCAGTGAAAGCAAACAAAACAAAACAACAACAAAAAAATCACAGGAGCACCACGTTGGGTTTGTTTTAGCCTCATCAGCCACATCCTTAGCCACCAGCTTCCTGTAAACGGGGGAGCAGGAGGTGCCCTTATCACTCTCCATCACTTCCACTCAGTGTTAATGTTCACACTCTCCCACTCTCCTCCAGCTTTCCACAGCTTCTTACATCGCCTCTGAAGCCTCCCCTGCCTGCCTCCCCCTCTTTCTCTCTCTCTCTCTCTCTCTGATTTGTAAAGCAGTGGGACATGTGGGAATGGTGCAACGGTGGAGCCGGGGTCATCAGGTGAGGGCATCTTGTTCGAGAACCTGCTTAAATCCGTCTCTGCCTCTCTCCTGCTCGCATCTGAGAGCGATGGTGGTGATAACGGCTTTTGCCCGGTGCTGGAATGCGGTTGGGTGGATAATGAATAACAGCCTCTAGCACTTCTGAGCCCCCGAGTGTTTGTCCGCGCATGTCGTTCGGCAAAGATGCTTACCTCACCTGTGGTTCATTTGGCGGAGGGGGGCGGTTTGGTTTCCGCCCTCGCTCCGTGGGTTGTGTCTGACTAAAACAGCTGCTGCTGCTGGACTTTATGCAGGTTCCTCCTAAAAACACAGAGCTGCAGGAGGGGCAGCGAGGCGCGCCCGTCCGCAGCTCATTTACCAATACTCTAAAATGTTGGAAAAAGCGTGATTGGGTAGCCTTGCATGCTCATTAGAATAATCACTTTATTTTTAAGAGGATTAATCAGGAGGTACAACAGAACAAATCATTCAGCTCCATTACCAGAAATTAGGTGAAGTTCTCCATGCCAAATTAGCATTACGTAACGTACTATTTGTTTTCATCACAGTTGACTGGTTACAGACAGGCACTGTTGTTGGGAGGAAACAAACGTCCGTCTTTCGGGGTTTATTTTATTAGTATTGTTGCCGCCGTGTAAAGTGGAAAAGCATCGATACATTTTGAGCTTTTTTTGCACTTTGTCACATTACATCGACTAACTTCCATGTATTTTACCAGGCTTTTGTTTGATACGTCAACACACAGCAGTGGATAAACTGTGCTGTGGAAGAAAACTGACTCATGGCGTTCACTTTTATGATATCTAAAGTTTTGCAGAACCTCATCTCTACCAGAGGGCCTGGCGATAAATAAAGCGATTTTATCAATTAATAGAATTTTCTGTTTTTGAAGATTTCATTTTTGGGAATAAAACGGTTTTATTTCCATCATTCACCCAAGAACTGTCATCTTTTTTTTTTTGCCATCTTTTATTTATATCAGCTTTGAAGACTGGTCAACTCACAGAAGGAATGATTGGAATGAAGGCCAGTTTTTTAAAGATATTTTATGGATTTTTTTTTTTAAGGAAAAAAAAGTGAATTTTGTATTTTAAAAAAAATATTTTTAAGCTATATTACCCAGGCCTATTACCAGCCTTGCACAGCTATGACTGGTGTTTTTTTCCATACCAGTCATAGCTGTGGAAAGCTATGACTTTTAAAAAAACATTGCAAAACTATCTTTTGAAAGCTTGTTTGACGCTTTTAACAGCTTCAAACTAGGCTTACCTCATTCTACAATGTTCTCCTCTTGTAATAGAGGATTCCATTTTGTTCTAAAATCTGATAACAGAAAGACATTTTAGTTTAATTTTATTGAACTAATCATAATATGTTCTCATAATAAGACATCTCATGTTGTATTTAGAGGAGAGCTTCTTCTCCTCCAGAGTCACTATGGCTCTCTCTGTTTGACGCTCTCCTTGCCCAGTCTGTCTGTTCAGATGGACAGCCATGTCCTGGTAGGTTTACAGCTGTACTGTACTGTTCCCATTGTCAGACGATAGACTGAACAGCATCCAGTGTGGTAGTCAGTGCTTGGGATGTTGTTTTATGACGTAGCCTTTTCTACATCTTTATCCCTGACGTAACTGGTGTGATTCTTGGCCTTTACGGTTGTTGGGTCTTCACTAATGTTCACTAAATAACTTTCAAAGCTGCTCTCTGGACTGTAGCTCTAAAATCAACACCTAGGGAGGCAGAAGGACTTTACAGTCTCTTGTGAAGGAATGGGTCACTCTGAGGTGCTCGGTGAATGCCAGTGTGGTTCCATGCAGTCATTCCTTCTACATCAACTATTAGTGATATTTGAAGTGAAAGGGCATGTAAAATCACCAAACAGGGTTAGTTGACGGTGAGGCACACGGTAGTTATTTTCAGACCTGATTAGCAGAAAAACAGAGCATGAAATGTGCTTCTAGTGGTCAGCAGCTGTGCCCAAGCCCTGCTCCACCAGTGTAAAATCATGCTGCCGCTTGTCTTTGTGGTGGCACGTGGAGCTGCGTCCTCTGACGTGTTCTTCTCCTTGCTGCAATCCAGTGGACGACTGTGTGTTTGGCAGGAAGCAGGAGAACAACACCGGGCTGACTGTATTCTTCAAGCACAGCCTTTGGTGCAGAGTGGGTTTTGGTACGAGGCTGTTGTTCAATGGTTGGGTTCAGCCCAGGTGAATTCATTGGAAGGAACACTTAATGCTTCAACAAAAGACAATTTTTGCGCAATTTTCTGCTTCCAGTCTTCAGGAACTGTTTTGGCTTCTTCTTGCAATGAGTTCAGATCACAGCCCTGACGCAGGAGCACCGTTTGATCGTCAGTGTCTGGCCTCACAAATGAGATTTTGAAAAAAAGAAATGGTCAGAAATTCCCATAAACACAGTCTCAAATTTGGTTTAAAGCCTTCCTGGAGGAGTTAAAGTTCTTGGTGTGATGTAGTGTGGGCCAACACCATAATTAATCATTTGTTTTAACAAATGATTGGCATTAAATTTCATGTGTGTAAAAAAGCAAGTGGTTCAAAACTTTTATAGTGCTTTCCCAGTCTTTATATACACAACTGTGGCATGGAGACTGTAACACCAATCACCAGGTAACGCTGATTTAAGCACAGTTGCCGAGCAACAAGCAGCATATGCGTGTCCACCCAAACAGATGGTTAAATAGCTGATATCGGCTTGTTATATTTGTGTTACAGTATGAAGAACAGATACACTAATCTGTGCAATAAGATCTGAAACCTAAATCTAATTGCTGATTTTCTTTCCGTAGATTAAGTAAAAATCATCATCATTTTGTTTTTGAACTTGCTGGAATATTGTTGTGCTGTTAATACTCATCTTTAGATTAGATTAGATAAACTTTATTGTCTCCATGGGGAAATTTGCATTGCACTCAATTTTGCATGTGCAATTTTGCATTTTTATTGACGTACGTTTTAAAATAAAACATTTTGGTGAAGTTACAGTCGACCACGAAATAATCCAGGAGCAAACTCCTGGGGACTACTCATCGTTTATGCTAATCCTAAAACGAAGAAAGCTGTGCTTTCAAGCCAGTAACTGACCTGTCCAACTTGACTGATGCTAAATGTTAATTGTACAACTCACAGTAAGACTAGTGAGTTTTATAAAATGGTTACTTATGCTTTTAGTCTTTGGGTACAGAAGCTTCCAGGAATACAGAGGCTCAAAAATTAATATAAAAAGCTCTCCCTGGGCATGTTCTTAATTAGAGAAACATCTAATGCTTCTCTCTGAGTTTGTGCTTTTTGACTGAGAGACAACGCCTTGGAAAAGATTTCCTTTGCCTTAAAGTTTTTCACATTTTGCCATTTGAAAAGCCAAGATATGGCTTTTCAAAGTTTTTTTTTTTTAAATCCAAAATAAAATCAGAAAAGTGTCCAGTCTCAGTATTTTGTGCTGCTCGTCTTTTGGGGTTTGTCTCTACCAGCTTTTCATGTTTTGGAGATTGTAGTATTTTTTATTTTTTTTTCTTAATTCTTCTTAGCAAAACAGCTCAAGTTCAGTCAGATTGAATGGAGAGTATCTGTGAACATCAGTTTTCAAAAATTCACGGTTGGATTTAAATCTGGACTTTTACTGGGCCATTTTATCACACAAATATCCTTAAATCTAAACCACTTATACATTAAGGTGAACTTAAAGCCAAGTCTGAAGCATCTTGGAGCGTGAAAATGTTCACCTGAGCACAGCGCCTTCGAACACATTGCCCGCTACTTGACAAACTTTAAAGCAGACTTCTACTGCTTTTCTTCTTGTCACTCCTTCGTACCTAGACCAGATTTGGAAAGTGCATGATGGGTAATTGTCCTGTCAACAGAGTCTCTCACCTGAGCAGAGCAGGATGTCTGCAGGTTTTTCAGCAAGTCAGATCTAAGACCGAAGAACTACAAATATTGGGGATTGTTGAGGGATTCTACTGTATTACATTCATAGCAAAAACTATGAAATTTTCTGGGGTTTGTTTGAGGCTTTTGGCAGCAGCTTTGTCCTTCTCACACTGCATATGGCTCTCTACAGCCTTTACCCCCACAGCGCCAAGATTTCCTTTTTTCTTTCACAGAATGTGTCACGCCTCAGAGGTACAAAGAAGTGAAGCGGTGATGAAAATGACCACGGTACAGCTAACTGCCTGTACATTTTCCCTTACACACGATTGACACAAAAAAACATGCTAGCTAGTTAGCAAGTGTCTATTAGCAGAGATCCAGCAAGAAAAAGAAGTAGACATGCAAGACTAAGTAGTGCTGCTATGAAAACATTTAAGACCTAATATATTTAAGGTTAACTGACATGTTTTAAAATGAATTGAGAACATTATAAGGCATTCATTTTAGATACATAAATTTAATACCTTAGAGACTATTTAAGGATGCGTGGACACTGAGGATCAGTACAGCTCCTCCAGAGTTACAGCGCGTCTCTTGACTGCTTCTCTAAATAATGCTCTCCCTGACCGGCCTGTCAGATTAATTGATCATTTAAGACATTACTCTACACGCAGTTGGACTTTACTTACTAATTAGGTCATTATGAAGCTTATTGGTTGCGTTTATTTTTTGTCATTTGGCATTGTCAGAGAAAAAGGGCCTGGATGCTAATTCACCCTTTCAGAGCTTGATGTGTTAAAGATTTTGCGGATTTTCTTGACATCTTGACATTTCTGCACCTAATAAAATGCGCTCAGGTTTCCAGTTGTATTAATGTGGGAAACAAACAAACAAACAAATAAAAAAAAACGGGTGTAAATGTTTTTTCCTCCTCGCTGTAGTTTTGGTCAACCTGCTGTGCGTCCCACCAGTGGAAGAAAGCAGCACCAGGTCCGTGTCCGCGTCACATTTGCAACACGCTTACAGTAAACCAGTCGGTTTAGCTTTAGTGGCTGAATCAGAGTGTTCCTGCGGCTGGCGGCACACCAGAGGGAATTTGCCTTCGCTTCGCCTCCCTCTGGGGAAGTCATAAGCGACTGTTGAAGGGAGGGCGGCGGGGTCAGAGTTTCCAGTCAATCTGGCTCTGGTCGCAGTGCACTCTCACTTCAAAGTGCTTTGTGTTATAAGTCACTGTTAATTAATTTGTTGCCTCTCGCAGAGCTGCGTGCGTGTCTGAAGACTGTTGCAGAAAGAATAAAGGGCCACGTATATCAAACTCGCAGTACGTCCAGGATGCTGTCCGACGTCTTTCTGCGATTGTTGTGGCCTAAAACTTGAAATACTTTATTTTTTTTTTTTTCCAAAAGTTGTGGTTAAAGTTGCAATTTATTTAAATCTTCACTCTTTACTCCCACATCATCATCCTGCGGGGAAATCTGTGTTCGATGAGTGAATCTGCATTAATGGTTGCAGTCGCAACCTACTGGAGATACTGAATATTGCGGTGTTTCTTCTCTCGTACATGTTGGGGATTTCTTGGAGGTTATATTTTTCCACTCTTCCATAATTCACTTTAACACTTTTATTGAGGTTTCTGGTCTCAGAATCGACACAAAAGTTCATCTTCTCTGTAAAAGAAAGGGAGGCGTTACACCGTGATTCGTTACATCATGTTTGGTCACATCTTAGCGACACACTGTACTGTCACAGGTCTCCACAACACAGGTCCAACAGGTCAGGGGTCGCAGCGAGCTTCACGCGGGAGCCTTTTAATGCAGTCAGACACCCTGGTGGAAACTTCTGGCCCCTTCATTAATTGCCGTGTCTCCGACTGCAACAATTACCGTCATGCAGGGGTTGTTTGGTCCAGCTGCAGGGTCACTGGTTAATGAGTGGGTCAGCGCATGCCATTTGGGACTAAACCGAGTGGCAGGGGCAAAAACAGGAATTCGGCTTTTGAGGGAGGTGTGCTATTCCTGAAAGTCAAAGTTACTCAATGTAAGTCAGCGGACGGGGCGCTGCTCACGTCACAGCACGTGTTACCGTAACCGTAAACTCAGTTGGCTCTAGCTCTGTTGTTTTAGTTTGTCAGCTCCCTGCTTGTCGTGAATATCCATATTACTTTGTATTCAGCTATGATTTTTTCTTTTTTACTTTCGGTTTCAGAGTAAGGCATCCTGGGTAAAAAACATTGAACTACTTCCCCCTGATTCCTGTAATATAGGCCAATCTATGCTTAATTCAGACTCAGCAACCTAAACGACCTCTGTGTGCAGCGCTTTGTCTTAAAGGGGGGGGTGAGAAAAAGTTTTTCCTGTTGCAGCTTTGACAAAACCGTTGTGCTTGGTTTTCTGTTCTCGGTTTGTTGTTGTGGTGGAGGATATGACAGCAAGCGCCTGGTAAAAACCGGGGGATTAAATGGCATCATGTTGGTAAGAACACTTATTGTTTCCTGATGAGGGACTCTCCTTTGAACTCAGTAAGAATTAATCAGCCAGCTGCTCACTTTATTAGAAGTGAAGAGGTTTTTTTTCTGCATCTCAGTTTACTTGTTCTTACAGGGCACAAATGTTGTGCGGAGATTTTCTCCTGTGCGGTATGGGATTTTTTTTTTAGAAAGGTGCGGTTGTTTGTAGCCAGAATCACAGTAGAGCAATCTGTGTTTTGTTAAAAAAGCTATCCAAACTAAACCTACTTGAAAAATAATTGTCTCGTTTGTTAAATCATGAACCAAAGACAACTGTTTGCACTTTTTGGGTTCAGATTAAGTAGTTTTGCCCTACCTTTACTTAAGAATCTTCTCCCCACAATGCTTGGATCATGTGTTGAGGGAGTTTCTCCTGAGTTAGCAAACAGAAACTAAAATGAATGAATTAATCGCATGGTAAATTGAAACAGACGCAATAATTTCCATTTGCATGATCTATGATTTTTCTCTTTTGACCAAAAATCGGATGATAATTGCTCCTTGTTTGGTGCACTGGTCTCAACTAGCTCTTTCTTTTTTTTTGAAGGACCATTTTGTTTACCGAGACTTCATAATTCATGTTGATTGTCGTTTCAGTTATTTTAGTTATTATTTTGGGATACTTAACATGTCTTCCAGTTCCAGTGTTAAATGTTCAGTAGAATTTAAAATGTATTGATGTATTTATTAGCACTTTGAAATGTATTTCTAATACTGTATAAAATACGTCCAGTTAAAATCTGAGCTAGCAGTAAGCCAGTCCTAAAGAATAAATAGAAACTACTGGCCTTTTTTTGTTTTGCTGAATGTGTCAACAAAATGCGACATGTCCATCCAAACTCTCCAGCTTTGGACATCAATGAGGAAACAAATGACTGACTCCTGGCGTGTGAGGTGTTGACTGGACTGAACTCTGGTGTGTGTCGTGTTGCAGGACTCGCTTTAGATTTGGCCTACATTCTTCAGATTCTGGTGCAACATGGAGTAGGCTTTTAAGACCCGATTAGTACAGCAGTCGAGTGTGAATCTGGACATGGTGCGTTCCCACAGCCTGTCCGATGGGGAATTATAACTTTTCTTTACATTTGTTTTTTCTTTCTTTTTTAATAGATCTCATAATACTACATCACTCACCTCAAAATCATCTTCATTATACGGCTGAATAGCCAACTTTGCAACAAACTTAAATGTAGAATTCAACTTGCTTGCATTAGGTTAAGTTTGCAGTAGTGCAGTGCAAGCCTGGACTGGGTTGTTCAACAAAGAAACTGCTAAGTATTACCTTACTATAGTTGGAATTAAAGGGAAAGTACTTTAGCCTCTAGGTTTGCTCCACTTGGCAAATGTCTCCAAAAGGGCAGTCAGACACACAGTAAGCTGCTGTGAAAGAAGTAATCACGTATTTCTGAAAAGTTAACCCCTTGTTAATGACCTGTTGTGTTTGAAAGATGCTTGATGTGTCTGACCTGGTCCCTGCTGATGCCATCTCTTGCAGTCATGAGCAACCAAGAGGTTATTAATAGCAGAATGTTTAGTTTGCTTTACTCAAAGGGTTTGTCTAGAAAGTCTGGTTCATTTGGAGAGGTGGGAATGCGTAATTGATCTATGATGCGGACCGAGGAGCGAACCCTGGTCCTCCTAAAAACTTAATTCCCAGCTCGTTGAAGTGAACTCTGGTGCTGTTTTAATGAATATGTGGATGCAAGCGGACCGGAGCAGGAAAAGCAGGAAGCGAACTGTAGCGCAGGGCATTCTGGGTAAATACAACCAAAACAAACAGGCAAGTTGAGCGCTAGCGAGAAAAATGGCTCATAGTCTTTTGCCAAAGACAAAAGAGAAATCCTACAAACGCTAAAACCCGACATCACTTCATTTTTGTCTAACTTTCGCGAAGAAGGAAGAGTTTAACCGAAAACCTCTACTTCGGAGGTTTTCGAGTTGTTTCCTTCAGAGGTTGCAGCGCCACCACAGGCAGGCAAGGTAAGAAATATTGCAAGTTTGGTCCCCAATCAAACCGAGTCACCGTAAGCTTGAGGGATAGTTCATTGTAGCAGATATTGCGTTATTAGGGCGTTTCCTTCGGTCACAGCAGAGATAAAAACAGTTACAAATTGTCTGAAGTGGTAAAATATAACATGACACCGTTGCATCTTTCTGCATCAACCCGGCTGCAGACTCATTAGTGACTCCTGTCACGTCCAGTGATGCGCTGCTCCTCAAGAACTGCTTTTTGTAGTTCTGTGTTGTGCGTGTAGTTAAGGGGCCGAGCCTGCCTTCGGCGCATGTTGCCTAGGTTCTTGTCGCCATGCGCCACGGTGGAAAAATTATTATGCAATTCAGAATGCAACCACCCCCACGCTGCTTTTATTAATCTGTTTCCCACAACAGCGATCGCACCGGACCTCTACGTGCCTTTATTTATTTTCTTCTCTAGTTTACAGAGAGACTTTATGATTTGTGTCGTCACAGAACTACAAGACTCAGAAGCTCTTACTGAAACTTAGAGCAGATCCAAAAAAATAGCTTTTCACACTCTTCATCTAGTTTGATTAAGACGGTAATGTTTTTTATTTTTTTTAAAGAAGGGGACAACTGTAGATATGTACCCATAAAACCATGCAGCCTTTTAATTCCACTTTACGATTAAGAACTACTTTGTGTTGGTCGATCACATGGACTTACAATAAAATAAAATGAATTAAAATTGATGGTTGTAAAGTTTAGAGGATATGACTACCTTTGCAAGGCCCAGTACAAGTATGAATCTCCAATGCAAAACATTTTCACATGTTTCTTTGCATAAGCTGCTGTCAACTCAAGCACCTTACAACCACTGCAAGTTCACAAAGGCACTGAATTTTCCAGAGCAATCGTAAATATAGTTCGCAAATAAAACAGACCTGTTTTATTTAACAAGACATAATTTTTTAAAGAAAAATCCTCAATCCGTTTTTTTCCCCCTTCTCATAAAAAAACAATTCATTACGTCTTTGAAAAGGAGGAAATGCTTGTTTTGTCTGTGGTTATGTCTTTAAGATTTTATCTGAGTCATTTGGGTGTTGATCATTACGTCACTCATGTAAAATGAACGGAAATTACTGCCATTACTGTCGCTGCACTGCATGATGATTAGGAGAGGGATTATGCTCAGATCAGTGCGTCTTAATAGCAGATTGGAGTTCTCAGAAGTCGGTACCGTTTTCCTGTTAGCGTCAAATATGCTTCGAAACTGACTGAACGTATGAGAATTCGGCTAATCTTGTTGCTTGCCTCAGCAAGACATACAGAAGGCAGAAATATGAATGTCTGCTGAAGCTCCTTGCGACAACAGGTGTAGGTTTTGTTTTCATGTCCACTGTGGATAACACCGTTCTTAGCTTATTAAATTTGAGAGCATCAATGTATTAAAAGCTATTAATACATATCACTTGATATCTTTTTGATTCACTTTGCTAAACTTCCTAAACTATCCACATCTTGCCATTTAAATGATTAAAATACTGTTTTTTCTATCTTTCATGAAGCAAATACCTCTCTTCTGTTTACATCTAGCGTGTTTCTTATGTGATCTTGATCTTCAGAGTGGAGAGCCTTAAATCAGACAGCTAAAACAAAGAAAAGCTGCTAACTTTTCCAAATCCTTTTACAGACACAGATCTGTGTCAGATTTTTAACCTTTTGAGGTTAAAAAATCTATGTCAGATTTTTAACCTTCAAATTTTTAACCTCAAAAGGTTAAAAATGCTTTAAAAAATTCTTTAATTTTTAACCTCAAAAGGTTAAAAATCTGACACAGATTTGTGTCTGTAAAAGGATTTGGAAAAGTGAGCAGTTCATTCAGCCTTCCTGTTACCTGCTGAGACCTTGCTCTCTCTCCTTCAGTCTGAATGAACCGCAGACATGCATCACAAGATCCAGTTTCATTTCTGTGCTTCCTCTGACATCAGATTCAAACACCTCACTGATACCGAAAATGTAACGGCGTCCATCACTCTGATATCAGCATGATCTGGTTACACTTAGAGTAGTGTGGCTCATTGATTGGGAAAGTTGGGATTTTTGAGTTTCTGGCTGGGCCAGTAAATCTGAACTTCCACCGATTTCTCTGTGCATCTCCAGTCCAGAGTTGCTGGTGTGTGCTAGAAGCTCCGTCAGAAAGCCTGCGGCTCGTCGGATCACTCATAAACAAGAATCCTGTTTGACGTTAATTGTTAAAGACAGAATGCTGAGCTTCAGCTGCGCTTCAACATTTGGTTTGAGGCAAATAAGCCGAAGTTGCTGGATGGCAGATGGAAGAACTTCTGGTGAGACAGTAGTAGTTTTAAGGTTGTTGACTGGGTTGTATATGATATGACGATATTCTTTTAATCATATTTATACCTTCCACAGTTTAGCCACGTGAAAATGGATTCTGGCAGTCCTAATAATGTAAACAAGCGAAGCAAAGCTGTTGTTGATTCAGCAACTGTGGCATTAAGAGCAAATATTGATGCCGCATTAAAATATCCGCTCTTGGTCAGAGAGAGCTGCGGTGACAAGCTGAAGGAAGCTCGTGTGTATTGCAAGAATTGTGAATTCACAAACCTATGCATTTTACTTATGCTTACATATTTTATATTCATGTTGTTAAATTAACAGCATGGTTTAAAAACCCCCACATGGTTTTAATAGGTTTTCCTTCAGAAATCCAGTCTTCAGGGCATAGTGAGCAAACAGTGGTGCTGCGGTTGCAAGCTGAAAACCCAAGAAGTAATATTTGTGAAAAGCTCTGTATAGTAAAATATCAGTTTGCTTTCTATCAGTTCTGGTTTTAGATATCTACAGATTATAAAAATGTTAAAAAATCCCCCGGACTTAAGAGAAATGTGTAAAACTAATGACACTCCTCCATCTTGCCAGCATCTTGTGGAAAACTTTGCTGCAGCAATTACTTGAGTAAATTTTCTCTCATATGACTTCTTTTTTTCGCAGACGGCCGTTTCTCCTATGCTTCTTTACGATACTTCTATTTGAGAGTTTCATATATTTCAGTTCATAACATCTTTCTTTCTGAATCAAAAGTTACAAATGACTTCCAACTGAAGCATGAGTCCTTCAGGCGGAAAAAGGAAACCATGTATTACAGTAGACCGCCGTATTGGTGGGAGTTGGGGACCACAACTACCAGTGAATAACTGAGATCTCCTCTAAGTATGCTTACAAATATTTCAAACAACAAATATATCTTAATATGCATTAATGCACGTGGCGTATTACAGAAGTAAACATCTAAAGTCTTCCTTATTTCCTGTCTTTTGGGTACAGACATCAGCACTGAGAAAAATTAAAGTCCTGTCAAGTAGAATTGCACAAAAGTATTTCAGCCTTCACTAGTTGCATTTTCTTCAGGATATTTTAGATACGTTCTGCAAAAACAATCTGTGATCAGGCAAATTTTCAAATTGTTCCACAGCAAATTATACCGAGGAAAAATAATCACAAACTACTTTTTAAAGACTCCGTAAGAAGTCTCCATATGTTAGACATTGAATTATGAGTTGAAAACTAACATCAGGAATGCCAACTTCTCTTTTGATTTAGGGTAATATTTTCTTCCAGTGCTTACAAAATGTTCTCTTAATGTCTGATACTCAGTTTTTTTACCATTTGTTCAGTATTCTGCCTCAGAAACTGTTAGAGTGTTTTGTGTTTGTTGTGTCACACCCCCACTATGCAAAAGAGCTCTGAAGCTGAAGCTGTTTAGTTGTACCAGTTAGACTGTTTCTTCAAAATCCTCCCCACTTTAAAGCAGGTAGCAGCTGGAAATGGCATTTGAACTCTTCAACTGAAAGCAGCAAGAGAGGAAAAAAAAACTGCTCTAACTTCTGCTTTCATAGAAAAACTTAAAGATGACGATGATTCATGAGTAGATGATCCCCGTAGATGTTTTACTGCTATACCAGATTTAATAGAGGTGCAAACCCACATTTTTACGCACTGCTTCTGTATTATGGCTCAATTTTTTACAACATTTCAACTTCATTAAAATTTCACATAGCTGTGTTTTTTTTTATTTTATTTTTTTTTTTATTTTATTTTATGCCCCGATTTTATAGATGAATGTGCGGGAGTTTATTTTTTTGCCATTTTATCGTGATTATAGGTAGATTAAAATGAAAACAGTGAAATTTTTTCATACGAAACTGTTCATTTAACAAAAACGGTACATTTTCTAACACTACTAAATATAAAAAAAAGTAGTCACTAGCATACAGCTGTGCTGGTTAGTGATGGTGTTATTGTGAAGATGAACCTTGAACGCCAAAACATAAATGTACCTTAAACATATCCGCGTGGTTTCTAGTTGACGTAGTTTAATTACAACTAAATTAAATTTGTCTTTTATTTTCTTATATCTCTGACTTCATTTGAAACCAGAAGATTCCTAATCGTACTTTGTAATTGTCGAGAGAAATTCTGATGTAGACGTGTTGATTTGTGCAGTCACTCGGTGTTAAGTCTGTCATGTGGACGGGTCGACGTTGAGTGGTGGAAGAGGGTTGTCGATTTAAAATACATTTATCTAAAACCGGGCCCCATTCAGCTTTTCTGTCTCCCAGAAAACCCTCCAGCCCGGTCGGTCAGACTGGTATCCAGGCTCGGTGCAACACACTTTAGGCAAGCACCACTTGCTTGTGCTGCGAAGTCCCTTCCCCCTTCTCCCAAATTCCCTCTCTCCCTCCTCCCTCCATATTGTCCTCTTACCCATTTCCCTCAGTGTTATAAATTACAAACGACACAAACCTCCAGGCCTAATGCCCTGCTATGGACGCCTTCCAAGCTGCACTTTCTGGAGAACCGAGAGGCCGGCTTCATTGATAACACTGGGCACACTGTCCGTCCCTTTATTTACTGGCAGGGGGAAAAGGCCCAAGACGGGCCCTCCAACAGACCCGAAAGACACCAGCGCTTTTTGCAATCAGCTGATGAAACCTACTTTTCAGAGACTTCGGCAGTGGCAGGCCTTACTTTCATTTGGACATGTGAAACACCTCAACGATGAGCGGAGACTCCTAATTCCTACCGTAAGGTTTAGTCCCGAAGCAAAGGAACACATTACAAAATCCTTCAGGAGAGAAGTCAGTCATTTTGGGGGGGAACATTTGGAAAATTCTCACACTATTGTCTCTGTTTCTTAGAAATTGGCACCAGCCCGCCATTAGCATTTAGTAGCAGGAGCCAATGAGGCATTAAGTGTCAATCTCCAAAGGGCATGTGGCTGCTTCAAGCCCTCGTGACGTGACATCAGGAAGAAAATTGACCTGTGAAGAAGTACGCAGATATTGTAGTGGGTTTTTGAAATGCCAGAGTTAGATTCCACTATTTATTTATTTTTTTTGGTAGGCATTTCTGTTCCTTTTTGCTTCGTTTTTACTGTGGAAGAGCCATGCAAATCAAACTTTCACAGTTTGTTATGTTAGTTCCCTCTAAGCACACATCTCAAGGTGCATAAATACAGTTGGCTCCAGAGAGCGGTAATGTCGTTTCAGCCCCCTAGTTTAGACTCTTTTTCGCACATCTTAGTCAGATTTAACACGCGATGGGGAAGCGTGAAGAGGTTTTCCTAAGCGTGAAGGAGGCAACACAGTGCTGTGTTGCCTCCTTAAGAGGCAACACAGCACTGCAGTCTCTCTCGAAGCAACTTTGTTATGAAGGCGCAGATGCATTTTTAGGTCATTCAGTTCTCTTGGTATGCCTCTGCACTCTCTGGAGTCTCCTGGCGAACAGCGAGGGAGGGAACTGCTAGTAGAGCCCCACTATGGGTTGCAGGCCCCAGCCACTGCTCCAGCTGACCCTGCAGACCCAGATTCAGTATCGAAGCTTTAACCCCATCTGCAAACTGATTCTGGTTTGTTTTTGCCTGAGTTTTTTTTTTTTTTTTGTGCGCAGATATTTGGTTTTGACAGACTGCTGGTTGGTTTTATGTCAGTTTTGCATGTTTAAGAGCTTGGTCTGGTTTAGCCTGTTGTTTTGGAGATAAGGTCAATCTTTGTTGTAGTTCAGAGTTTTGTGACTATTTGAGCATTGAAGCATTTTTGTTTGTTTTGGTGTCGGACAGGCTAACAGAAGACATTAGACTGAATTTGTGAGGATCATGGTATTTGCAGAAGACATTATGATCTGCAGGGAAAGCAGGGCGTAGATAGAGGAGAAGCTAGAGAGTTGGAGGTCCGTACTGGAAAAGAGAGGATTAGCTGTAGCAAGACAGAGACCCACATGTGTAAACGAGATGGGCGCAAGTGGAACTCTGACATTACAGGGAGGACCAGTAGACAAGGTAGAGGACTTTAAGCCAATGGTCCAGAGCAATAGAGAGTGTGGAAAAGACGTAAAGAAGCGTGCAAACAAGTTGGAACGGGTGGAGAAAAGTGTCATAACGTGATAAAAAGTGTGATAAAAATATTATCAGAAAGAATGAAAGGAAAGGTGTACAAGACAGTAGTGAGACGAGCGATTTTGAATGGTTTAGAGATGGTACCAATGAGGGAGAACTGGAGGTAGCACAGCTCAAGATGTTGAGGTTCTCTTTGGGAGTGGCCAGAATGAAAACATCAGAGGGACAGTTCATGTTAGACCTTTAGGAGATAAAGTCAGAGAGGCCAGACTTAGACGGTTTGGACAGTTTTAGAGAAGAGACAATGATGATATCGGTAGAAGGATGCGGAGGTTTGAAGCCGAGAGGAAGACCAAGAGGAGATTTATGGATGTGGTGAAAGAGGATGTGAAGTTAGTTGGCGTGAGGGTAGAGGATGCAGAGGATGGAGACGGCTGATTCACGGTGGTGACCTCTGGAGGGAAAAGCCCAAAGAGAAAAGAGAAAAAGATCACTGTGTCGTGACAAAATAAACCTAGTTCCTTATCCAGCCTTGTGTGTCACAGTTCTCCTGTGACTCACATGCTTCAGGGAAACAGGATGTTATTGATTTCTAATAAAAAAATAAATAAAACTTAATAAAGAAAGCGTTAAAACCTTCTTCAGTTATATTTATTGAGTATGAGTTGTTGGAGGTGCAAACAAGTGTTACTCCACTGACTTTGAAAAACAGTTATTTCTCAACTTGGAATATTTTTTTCACTGTGAATAATAGCACTGAAAATAAAAGACTTGATTATTATTTTGACAATAATTTTAATGTTTTTGTGCTAAAAATGTCAAAGTTTCTGTACTAACATTCTCTGCCCAGAACCTTTCTCATCATCCAACTGCGGCAGAATTACAGCATCCTAAACCGGAAAAAAAAAATCAGGTATAGACATGTAATGATAATTAACATCTTAATTTATTTTAATCTTTTAGTAAATTGCATTGAAGACCCGAGCCAGCCGTGGCTTGTTAAAGTAACCTAAGTCAAAATTAAAACTTGGAAAGTGAACACCATCAAGTTTTAAAATCCATTGTGCAAATTAATGTAAATTTTGAAAGCTGTCACAAACCGTCTCATTGCAAGCCACTATGAGCTCACCTGGGGATTTATGCACATAAAACAACGTGATAGTACAGAACGTCGGTTTTCTGCTGCATTCGCCAAGCTTGTTGCATAAAGCGCAGAGGCTTTTTTTTTTATGAAGTACTTAGCTCATTCTAGCTTTAAGGATTTTGCTCAGCTAATTGTTTTTACAGACGTTTGTCAAAGCTCCAAGCAGACCGTGCCAGAAATGAGTGTTTCCCTGTGTTTAATTGTTGAAGCGTGTGTAAAAGACTCCACTACATACTGCAGAGCTGAGTGCCTTTGATGGCTGTCAGAGCTTTTGCTGAAGGAGTTATTTCCTTGAGGACAGTCCATTTGACAATTATAATTCCTCTAAATATCCAGCTGTCTAAATTAAAGATGCCAGGCCAAGAACTGAGACTCAGCAAGTACTTGAGGTTTATTAACAAGATGATGTTATCAGCTGTAGGACTATAATCTATGCGTAACTTCTCGAGATCACGATTGCCTAAATAATTCATAGAACAACTTTAAACTTTATTGTGTTTAATTTTGAGACTTGCATATTTGATCACATCTCAAAAAGCTGCATATTATCAATGTGCATGAAGAACTTCAGCACATGATGCCGAATGATTCACGTGATGCTTTCCCTGATATTATTGTAAATAATAGTGTGTTGTGATTTTGCTAAAAGACTATATTTTTCTTTACAAATGTTTTATTCGTCCTACAAAGGTGATGTTTATCTTTACCATCTCTGTGGAGGTATTTTGGTCCAGGCTATTATAATGCAGACTCATTCTTTAGTTTTCGAACAAGAACAGCCTGTTTGGTCGTGCCAAAGCGTCTCATTTAGATTTAAATCTGGACTTTAACTAGGTTACTCAAAACCTGTTGTTTTGTAAGCATGTTTTAGGTGAGCTTGTTTTGGATTGTTGTTTTGCTCCCTGACCTCAAGTGGACTTGACCCCAGGGTTGCAAACTGATAACAGGGCTTTCTCCTGTATGCTTTTCTGGAAGGAAGCAGAATTTATTGTGCCATCATTAACAGTATTTTGTCCAGACCAGCACACTACCACAACCATGTTTGAATGTAGGTATGATGGATGAATTGGTGCCCAGTCTATTTCCTGTTGTTGAATTAAGAACATTGACCTGAGGCAGGTGAGGCCTTTTTTTCCACTGATATTCAAATTTCTTTGACGATCTGAAACATTTAGGTGTGGCAAATAAGCAAAAACAAAAGGAATCTCTAAGGCCGGAAATACTTCTTCATAGAAATGTATGCTTTTAGCACATCCGTTGTGTCTGTACCTTTGGAAACATCCATTGCAGATTTGTGTGTGTATTCCTGTTGCTTGTGTTGGTTATAGTCATGCAGATTTCAGAAGATTGGCTGAGATGTTTGCTTTCAGTCTCCAGGAACAGAAGTGAACATTTCAGCCTGTTAAAAATCCTAACAAAGAGGCTTAAATCTGCTATTTCATTGCATATAAATACAGAGCATGTCGCTTGACTGGAATCCATTGGGACTGCTTTTGATTTCAGAGCGGCGTAGCCCCTCAGGCGTAAAGCTGTCTGCAGAAACCTTACATGCTGCCTTTCATGTGCAGTACATGTACAAACGCTCTCTGTTTTAGAGCGTTGCTGCTTGGTTCAGATCACCTGCCTGGTCTGTTTTTGGTACGTCCATGTTGGATTTAAAACCATGTTTTGACTCAGAGGCTCTGGCATTTCTGTGTGCTTTACTTTGAGATCATGATTTTCTTTTTTTTTTTTCCTTAGTCCATCAAACCAATGAGATCATGACAAACAAAATAATAAAAAAAAATGTTGGCTAATGATGTTTGTTTTCTTTGAATTTTTTTTATTTGTGGGCCTGGCTCATTTGTTTATGTTTTCTCATGAATGTTTCATGATTCAAGATAACTTTTCTTAAAACGTTCTCATTTTCTGTTGAAAATTGTTTATTTTATTTTAAAACTTCAACACAATATGGAAAAAAGCCAGTCTATTTGTCAAAGATCAATTTTGAAATGCTAATAACAAAAATAGTTGAAATTAATGTACGTCAACATGCTCAGACAAATAACGCTTTCGTTCCAGGGTATCGATCGGATCTACGAATTGGAAGATTTTTTTGGGGGGAAAAATGTCTGTACATTGAGTAATGCTGCTGCAAAAGTGCATCTTTGTTGAAAAAGATTTCTGTTGTTTCAGAAACACTCCAAAACATGTTGTTGTACATTGAATTTGTTGAATGAGTTTTAATTTGAACGTGTAATTAACCCCTAAATTATTCATAGTTCTGGCAGATTTAGATCTAAAGATATCTATTTGCTTTTTACCAACATGTTTTTTCTGACTAAAAGTAAAATGAATGGTTTTGGAGCTGCCCAGGTAGAGTACCAATTTGAATCTCACAGACTGTGGAAGGAGCTAAAAATTAGGGTGATGGCGAGGAGGCCTTCCGACCTTAAAGACTTTGAGCATAGAGATTAGTGGAACCAATGCCGTTGATCATTTTAAACACTGCTTGTCCACCATATACCTTGGTCATTTGGATGGGGAATGGATATTCATTGTTTATCTTCACATTTGGCATTGCTTACGTTGCTTGTTGTTTGTATTTTTTCCAAACCTGATGGGTATTTTTTGCGGCGTGTCAGATCGAATCAGCTGGTGAAAGTGGTGCAGACAGCAGCGGCATGTGACGCAGAGTATTTTGAGCTGTAAACTAGCAACACTTTGTCACTTCACACCCCAGGTCATAGTTTCACTTTTGCTTGATTATTGTAATTTGGTAAAGCCTCGTTCTTCTCATTGTTCCGTGATGTGATCACCATTCAGCAGTTGCAACACTCACACGACAGAGCTGCACCTGACCGCAGGGCCATTCATTTATCCCCACTGGTTTCCCATTGATGCCTTGCCTTATGACTGAGGCCCAAAGGAATCTCCACCCAGGGGACCTTTCAACAACAAACGCAGCCAGCTACAACAGCAAGCTGCTTCTCTGAATGAACAACAATGTCTTTCCAGCAGTGTGTGTGTGTGTGTGAGAGAGAGACCGTACTATATGTGTGTGTGAGTTTAGTCAAACACCACTGGCTAGTAGCAGCAGAGTGACCAAAGCCCATCAATGACCGTTAGGGGCTGGAAGAAGACATTTTTAGACTTGTCTTCAAGAACTGAGATGTCTGCGTGTAAAGTGCCTTGGGCTGCTTTCACACACCACTTCAACTTTTCCATATTTCTTCAACTACAACCTAAATAACGATTTAAATTTTATGGGTTACACAAAGAAAACATAGTTCATAATTATGACCTGAAGGGAAGAAATGCATTGTTTTTGTAAGATTTTACAAATAAACAACCTTCCTTTGCATTTACACCTGTAAGTTTTCTGCGCGATAGCTCTACCAGCTTTGCATATTTAAACTGAAATTACAACCGTTCCTTTTTGAAAAGCCGCTTAAGTTCAAGTCTAAGTGGGTGGAAAACCACTGTGGATGTTGGTTTTCAAGTCTTGCCACATATTCACAATTGGATTTAGGTTCGATTTGATCTAAACTGGTCCATCGTAGCTGTGGATGTTTAAGATTGCCGGAAGGTGAATCTTGACTATCAACGTGTTTTGCAAGCTCTAACAACATGCTTTTCTTCCTGGTTTACCCTGTATTTTATTTATTTGTTCATTTCATTTATTTACAGTTTGAAATGAACATCTCACATGTTGATATGAACAAAGGTTTTGAATGGAAAGCAGTAGTTTGGATGAAAAAAAAAAAACTTATGCAGTCTATCCCATCTCACAAAAGTCAATTCACTATACATTAAGCAACAATCAATCAACTATCCATATTAATACATCATTAAACACAAAACAGGCAATGTTTAGAAAAAAATAAAGAAAAAAGATATATGTTTAATGATACATAAACATAATGGTGAAACCTTGATAGAATATATTTTTCTTAAAAGTAAAAATGTATCTACTCTTTGATTTCTTTACACAGATTGTCCCACAGATTTGTTCCATAAACAGAAATACAATGTTTCATTTGTTGAATTGCACAAGCTACTTCGCCACCTTGAAGTAGCTTGTGCTGTACTCTTCCCTTTATCAGATGACGGATTGAGCAAGCTTTGACATCAGTGAGATGTCAAAGCTTGGGATATTGTTTTATAACCTTTTATAACCTGCTTTAAACATCTTCACATCTTCCTCCCTGATCTGTCCGCTGGGTTTCTGGGTGTGAACGCCTGTATTCCACATTGGAGTTATGCTATGGAGTTATGATGTGCAGCATTTGTCCTGTGCCACACATAGCATTCAGTTAAAAAGTTAATTGATGGCTAACGAGACCTTTATTTTTTATTTTTTTTTACATGATTGCTGTGTCTCACATAACTTGTAAAAAAAAAAAATCAACTTCTTTTGGTTTTCGTCTTGCCGGTTTTCCATGCAAGTCAGATTTGCAAAGACTAAGAGTTGGCCTGTTGACAGACTCCTCCAACTGAGCTGTGGCTCTCTGCAGCTCTTGTAGCATTCCCACGTGGCTCTTTGCTGCTTCTCTGAAGAATCCTCTCCCTGTCCAACTCAGTTAGTCGGTGGATTGAACAGCATTCTGTGAGATGCTGAAAGCTTTAAATACTGCTTTATAACTTAACCTTACTTAAACATGCACTAACACCGTAAGAATTGCCTTCACAGAATAACTGCTTTTATAATAAGATTAAATAACTGAATTTTTCTGACTATAAGTTGCTGTTAGACAAAAAAAATGTGACATGAAGAAGAAAAGCACATGTGAAAATCACAGGAGTATAAGTTATATTTAATTTGGAATTGTTTAGTGTGAGAGGGACTTTGTGTTAATGACATGATGTGGTGACACATTGTGTTCACTGCTTTTCTACAAATTCACTGAAACTATCAACCTTGATTTGGAAGTCTGCTGGCAGATTTTGATGCACTGATGTCCGTGTTTTACATCAGGTGTTCAGGAACAGCTGTGCTCTGCTGGCAAAGTGTGCAGCAGGGCGGAGCGGAGACGCATGTAGTAAATCCAGGGTGATAGAGAGGCAGTTGCATTGCATGGAGCGGTAACACCGTCTGCAAAGTCATTAATATTCATCTTATACTGGAAACGTAACTGCACCGTTCACAAACCTCAACAGGTGTCCAGCAGTTTCAAAAGGTAGCACCATCAGATATAGCTATCTAGATTCGCTAGAGTAGGGAAATCTGACAAGGTAGCACAGATCACCAGAACATTGGAAATACGTACTTAAAGTATCCATCTGTGCAGTCAGTCCTCGACCTGGATTAGCGATTAGCTTTCCTTGCCACTGCAGACAATAATGTTTAATCTTTGGTTCAAGTTCAAGGTCAAAAAGCGCATCATAAAGAGAAAAAAAATATGAGTCTCAGGACCTGAAACTATGAAGAAAAGTTGGTTGCAACATGTTTTACTTAGGCGTGTCACAGTAAAGTGTAGCATGACTTTGCTAAGTGCAGTCATGCTACACTTTTCAGATTTTTAATTAGAAACAAAATATTGAAAACTTTCCTTTACTTTCCTCCTTTCACCGCAGAAATGTGAAATCCCCACCAGACACATTAAAGTTTGTTGTAGTAATGTGGCAAAGTGTGACAAGGTTCAAAGGGTTTCAGTACTTTTGCAGTCACACTTAAGATTGAGCCATGCAAGTCTAAGTAAACACACGGCTGATACGGTGAAACTGCGAATGGCTCATTAAATCAGTTATGATTTAATGTTGCAGCGCAGTCATCCAGGATTGATAACTTGTCAACTGGTGAAAGAAGATGGTGGAGGATTTATCCAGCGTAATTTAATGGTCTGCAGTAAAAATCATTGTAAAATCTAGCACCATCAAGAAGACTTTTTTTTTTTCCTAGATGCCGTCCACAGGGGTTGGTTGTTATGCAACATCCTTCACACCGTCTAAGCTTTCAAAAGAAGTCCGTTTTCTATTGATAATGGCAGAGCCAAGTTAAAGGCACTCGCTTGTCTGTCCCTTAGAACGAGATTACGCAAGTGCCACAATGGTGTCCCATTTAAAGAGGGACGCCACTGGGCCTTCTATTAATGGCACTAAGGCTTGCTCTGCTCTGGAAGGGAAAATGTGACAAGATCTGCACCACAATCAATGTTGAAAGGATGAAAAAAAAATCTGGCTAGAAAAACACATGACCAGTTTTTGAGAATTGCATACATATATTTTACCCCTCTAAGCAAGCTGAGGGGTAAAATATATCATTTACTGTCTGATCAACTAGACCACTGACAAAACAGGCATTTAATCCATTTCTCACAATGACATTTTACTTTAGGCTTTGGTTACAGTCTGAAACACTTCTCCTTCGGTTATTTAACTGAGGTACGAGATCATTTTCAGACTCCATTTAACAGACTCTGCTGTTCTCAGTAAATGATTTTCGAAGCAGGACAGATGCAACAGGCTGAACCTGGGATCAATTCTCATGTCTTTACTGGGTTTGCATTTTTCTTTTTTTTTGTGATTTTCACAGTCAAAGCAGATTTTTAGTCTACAAAACGTCTCTGCTGCGTTATTTAGCACACACTGTGCTATCCGACATTGATCCGAGAGCGTTTATCTGTGTGAACCAACGATAAGTTGAAGTGTGTGTGTGTGTGTGTCTAGATCTCACACACGTTCACTCAGCAGTATTCTGGCACATGCTTTCAATGCTCTCTGATAATTCCTGCCCTGCCTGTCAAACTTGAGATGTCCACTCCGCTGTTTGAGTGCGCAGAAGAAAACGGCCCTGCCCTGAGCGCCGACTGAGAGAAGTCAGGGCAAGAAGTTAGGTCCTGGACAAATTTGAGACTGAGGGATAGTCGAATTCACCTTCGTTACATGTGTTAAAAATATTCCACTTAAATGCAATGATCAAAGTTTTGCCCTTTAAAAAGCATCCTCTTTTATTACTGCCTTTTAGAGCAGACTCCAAATGCTTTCCTGATGTCTGCAATACGTGGTGTTATTTGTGTTATTTGCCTTTTGCTTCTAGTTTCCATGAGTGAAAATTTGTAGCCCATCAGTGAAGTGTCTTAATGGAGGTTAGCAAAGCATCTCCAGCGGAGCAGCTGCATTAGCGCCACTGCACGTCTAATAATGGATGGCTTATTTCCTTATTTATCTAAATGTTGTATAATAACCCTCTCGGGAGTTACTTTATCTGTACGATCTCTAATACTAGAGTATAAAATTGTACACAAACACACACAGACAGACACAGATTTCTGTCCACGTCTCCAGATAATACATCTCAAACTTCAGAATTATGTCACCGTGGGGGGAACTCAGACTCTGTTTGTGAAAAGTAGAGGGGGAGGGGGGGGGCTATAAATCCTCAGTATGTTACCAGCATCAGGGTAAAGTTTGTATCCTTGTCAGTGGAAAAATGGGTCAGAAACTCTGATCCTTTTTTTCCACTCGAGGTAGATTTATGAGAGACGGATCATCTTGTTGGTTCCCATCACCCTAACATTGCACTATATTTGTCGGTGCTCAAATAGTAGGAAAAATAGGGGGGAGAGTTAGAGCTGGGAAGGGGAGGGGTGTTGCAGTGATGAATGTCTACAACAGATATTGACCTCTCATACTCCCACCCCGATTCTCTGAGTCTTACTTGACTATTTATAGAAGGCAAAACTGCGCTGTGGAAAAACATGACAAAGCTGCATTCCATAAATAAATCTGGGAATGGTGGAAAAGAGCACATGGGTTTGTCTCGGAAGGCCTGAATGGAGGTTCTCAGGCTTTCCTTCAGCATGGGATGGATGGATGGATGGATGGATGGATGGATGGATGGATGGATGGATGGATGGATGGATGGATGGATGGATGGATTATTCATAAATTTTTTCATGAGGATGCATTACATAAAATTGACTTTTTTTTTAGTTTTACATGATGTTATAATGTTAATTCTTCATCAAAACCATACCTGGAGTGTTACTTTGATTCTTTCATGCATGTTTCAGAAATCCTTGAATTTCCCGAGGCAGCCATTCAGGGATGCCTAAACGCTCTCTCTGACAAACCGTTGTCTATTTTCACAAAGCTCCTCCCCGGAGCCGCAGTCTCCAACCTGACCTTTGGCCTCACAGAACACTCCTCCTCCACGCCTTCCCCATTAAGCCCCTTCAGACTAGCGGCAGCAGGAATCGGCAAACACATAGTTTAACCGGAAGTCTGTTCAGCTCAGCATACAAACTATTTCCCAGTTCAACGTTCCTAAGAATGATCATTAATAGCATAATGGAGGAGCGTTGCTGTGGCGATTTTCCGAAGGCAGAGCGTCAGAAAGAGCAGGAGCTTTTTAAAGAGACAGAGGCCCAATTTCAAGGCGTCAAATTGCGAAGTCAAATTTTTTTTTAAAGTCATGTTTGATATATACAGCTCTTTTTTAATATAACAACTGAAGGTAATGTAGTTACTTGATTTTGCTATAAAATGGCTTTATGTGCCTGGAAAATAAATAATATCTCCCCTTCAAAGATGTCTTCCAAATCTCATGCTGACAGCTAAACCTTCCCCAGAGGAGGAAGCTTACGGATCGTAGCATCCTGTTGACCACCAGTGGAATTACTTTTTTCTTTTTTTTTCTGGCATGTTTGGGCCAACCATTTGGTTAAATGCCCAATGTTTTCACTGCTGCAAGCTCTTCCTCTGGCCCTGATAAACTGGTTGTTTCTCAGCACCACTGCTGAGCCGGGCCAGCTGATTAAATGCATCATCACAGCACCACTTCCTGCCATAGAGAACATCTACAGGAAGCTGTGTCTAAAAAGGGAAAATCATCAAAGACTCCAGTCACCCAGCAACATAGACTCTTCACCTTACTGCCCTGTGGGAGGCGCTACAGGAGCCTACGGACTAGGACCGCCAGGTACCGGAACGGGTTCCTTCCCACGGCTGTTACACTCCTGAACTCCAACAACGATGACTGTATTCCCATATACACAACAACAGATGGACAGATATACCACTAATTTACCTGCACTTTTAGCTACTAGTCATCACTGTATAGATAATCCACTCCTGGGCTTTTGGAGACCAACAACCAATCAAAATGTTGTGAACACCATGTTGAAAGGCGCAGTGTTAGTTTGATTTTTGATCAGCCTAATACGTATAAGACAAAGTAAAACACATTAGCAGTCAGTAAACCTGTGAAGAGTAACACAAGCTGATTGTCTCTGATCTCCCTGCCGTTTATTTTAATGTCAGCGGTCTCAGAGTTTAGGCAGTGCTGTGTCAAGCTGATATATTTTCTATCAACCCAGAAACACCATTTCAGACTCGCCACTCAAACACAGTCAACAATGACGTCACTGGGCGGTGCAAATAAACAGGCGCCCAACTCCCATTTTCCAACACTGCCGGTGCTTTGGTGGAAAAGTCCCAAACTATGTTCTAGAGCTGGCTCCTCACCATTTCTGAAAGAAAGTAGTTTGGATTTTCACAACCAGAGAGACATGTTTTGGTGTGTTGTTATTCGCACTAACCATGCCTTTTCCAGCTACTGTTTGGTCGTCCGTCCCTCTGTTGTGTTCAGAGTTGTTGCGTAAGGTCACAGTTCATGGAGACGGTGTCTGTTTCTGGCAGTCAGAGGAAGGGAACGCTCTTGACAGGTCAGCAGTCAATCACAGATAAAACATATTCATTTTCTCATATCTTTTTGTTTTTTTTTTATAATCTTCCTGCAGGGAAATTCCTATTGTAAATCACTGAGTGCTAGAGATTTATGTTTTACAAAAAATAGATTTATTTCCATAATAATAGCGTTGAAATTTCAGCTAAAAAATTGAATTGGATGTTGTCACTTATAGAATCAGTATTGCTCCTATTCGTAATTTCACTAATCGCTCCAGTGGCCATTTGCATCAGCTGATTAAATGCAAACACAAGGTTTCTGTGCATAACTTGTAGTTGTAAATACTAGAATAAAAAAGAAAATTCAAAAACAAGATGGATTTTTTAGGTTTAGCAGAGAGCTGTAGACAAGACGACCCGGTCGACTTAGGAAAATATCTACATGCCTACATCAATTCAACCAGGTCTTCTTTTGTAAAACATACGTACATATTTTTTATTAGTTTTTTTTTCCCTTTAAAAGAATACTTTTGATTTTGCACCAAATTTATTTTAAAGGTTTGTACGTTGAGAGCTGAAGCTGAAACTGCAGTCACATTCCTCGTTAGTATGCAGGACGCTGGCCAAAGAAGCTGCTTCTAACACTGACTTTGTTTCTAAATCTCTTCTTCTGACTCAGCATGAAGAGCTCGGCTCTGAGATTACTCAGCGTTTACCACATCTCATTTACATTTGTAAAACTATTACATAACAATATCACTGACAGGATGCAGCAATACCCCGGCACGGTCCGCTGAGGCTTGCGTTGAAACGCAGCGCTGCAAATCAATTTAACACTCTAAAAGTTAGAACTGATCATTATTTAATCACAAGTTCTTGCTATTTCTTTTTTTTTTTTTAAATCATTCACTTTAAAGAGCATTTTTGACCCTGCATCTAAATAAACAGCAGCGAAGGATGTGCATATGAGTAGTTTGACCTCTCCAACGTTGCCTCTGGCTAACCCTACAGGCAACCTGCTGTGCACTGCAAATAGCAGGACGGCAAGAGGAAAAAAAAAAGTTTGATTCCTAAGAGAAAGTATCATTTTGAGGACAGATGAAATCATCACAGAAAACAAAGAGTTGAGAAAGTTTTGAATGGTCAACAAATCCGCAAAACGTCCATCCATGTGACACACCTGCCTAACCTTTGTAGATTTAATATTCTAATATTAAATGTTTTTTTGGGTTTTTTTACTGTAAGTGGAAAAAAAATCTTAATTACCAGAATTAAAGGATGGAAAACAAATAATCTATGTAGTGTGATCTAATTTATTGAATATGACTGTGAAACTTGCAGAACTTATTACAGGTGTAATGATTTAACATTTTCAGAGATATAACATTTCACAGAGCAACAAAAGAAAGCTAATACTAGCTAGTTGTTAGTCAGGCTGTCTGCTCGGGTAAAGCTTGCTGTCAGCTACTCAACAGACATGCAGCCTGTTACCTTAAAAAGGGCGTCATTACTGGATCCCTCGGTTTCCTGTGTGTGTTTTTGGTAATTGAAACATTTAAGTTTCAGCTGAATTTGTCTTTCTTGAATTCGTCTTTGTAGGCAGCCGAGCAATAGCACACAGCAACAGGTGTGGGAGGGGCAGGGCTGTGGTACCCTGTTCCACATTGGGGGAAGATCTTGATGGGTTTTTTTTAACCTCGCTATGTCGTAAGAACGGTAACCAGCCCAAGCCCTGTTGCATCTTGGTGTTGTTTCACTGCGGTCACGTATGATACTCAGAGCAGAACTTCACATCATTTTGAGGCTGGAAATATTATTTTTTTCACATTTTCTCGATAAATAAATGATAGCATTCTTTGGTTAGCTCCTTTGTGAGTCATATACTGTGACTTTGTCGATTGATTTTGATATTTTCTGTAAGTTGGACTGCAGACCTTTAGATTATTTTACGAGGTTTGATTTCATAGTCAGAGTTTAAAAGAAGTAACTCAACTTAGTCTTTAGAGAGTTGAACCCCTTTCTGTTGTTGGGCCTGTACATCATACTGAAGAAAAAAAACAACAAAAAAACATTCTCTACATGTGACTAAAACACTGGTGACATAACGATTACTTACAGAGCTGCTCTACAAATAAACCATTTATTGACCTAAATGTTGTATTTCATCTTGGTGCCTTAATGTATGAAACTGAAAGCGGGCTGACCCTTGGCCCTGTTGTGCTCTGGACGACCCAGCATGCATTCAGCCTCAGCCCAGCTAGACAGCCCAGATGTCAGTGGTGGGTTATAGGACCCTAGACGACTGGTCTTCACATGGACACACTTCGCCTGAGGCCACTGGCAAGTTCCAAGCTCCAGACGCTCAGCCTCCACTGTGTATCTCCGGTCCTTCACAAAAACCCACTGCCTCTACAGCAGCTGGGAAGCGAGGGGAAACAAAACAAAACAAAACAAAACAAAAAAAAAAACAGCCTGTTTTTATATTTTAAGATTTTCATCATGGTAGGGAAGCTGCGTTTTACATTTTCCTTGTTGGCACCATGTTGTTTAGTCTTTGTAGAAAACTGGAAAGTATGTAAAAAAAATAAAATAAAAAAGTAGTGCCACTGGGCTAAAACGTTTGAATGTTTACTTGAGGTAGAGGGTACTTGAAGTTATTATTGGTAACTTTGCAGGTTTTCAACTACAATTTTAAAATTCAGTTTAGATCTGAGATATGTTTTTTTAAAACATGTGGCGTTAAATCTCAAGAAAGGATGTCATCAAAATCTTGATTTATTTAACCAATTCAGAACTACTTTTAGCTCTTTAAATGTTGGACTTACTCCAGTAATGAAAAGTATCTCCTTGTAATATTCAGTATAGGCACTTATTACTTGGTCTGGGCTCCTTTTGCATGAATTATTTGATCAATGTATCATGGAGGAGATCAGCCTGTAGGAACGAAAACTCGGATTGCTTGAATTGTTCCCTTCAGCTCATCTGCATTGTGGGCTCTGGTGTCAGTCGTCTTTCTCTTGACAATACTCCGTAGATTGTCCATGGGGTTCAAGTCAGGCTAGTTCGATGGTCCATCTAGCACGGTTTTCTTTTTTGTAAGTTGATTTTTATGACCCGTAAAAATACACAGAAATAAATAGTTGAAACCAGATGAAATCAGATGAAACCAGACTTTCTTTTTTGTAAGTTGATTTTTATGACCCGTAAAAATACACAGAAATAAATAGTTGAAACCAGATGAAATCAGATGAAAGACCATCCGAAAGAAACATAAAACCCCAATTTAATTTTGCAAATGCGCTCAGGGACAAAGACTCGAATCTTGGAGAAATGTCCAAGAGGTTACAAAGACTGAAGTGTTGACAACTCCATTCCAACTGTGATGTATGGCATTGGCGGGATGCTGCAGGAGCGACTGGTGCACTCCACAAAATATGGAAATGTCAAAGGAGCATCTAAAGACAAGAAATGTGTCTTCCAAATGGACAATGATAGTATGCATACTTCTTAATTAGTTACAAAGTGGCTTGAGGACAATAAAGTCAATATTTTGATGTGGCTACCGCAGAATGACTTTGGATTTTCTCTCTGTGGACTCCAGCTTGTTTTCACGGTCCAAATCCCCAACTGTCAGGTTAAATGGTCTGCAGGGTATATGTATATGTGTGTGTGTGGCATATTGAATCATGATAACAAAAATAAATAAAATCAAACACATTTAGCATAATTTAACTGATTCTACTCAATAACTGGCGCTACTTTTGTTAGTGCTGCTTAAATAATGCATTGCCCTAATAATAATAATAATTTAGGCTATTTAACAATCCTATTTACAATATTTATGTCAAACAGTCATGTAGTTGGCTTTCCAGGTTATATTGTCCTGTTAGATAAGATGTAGCTCTTCAACGCCATCAACAGAACCTCAAACCTTTCATTAAAACACATCATGTAATTTTTAATTGTAATAATGTTTCTTGGAACTTTTTCCTTTGCACCATCACCACCAGCAGCAGCCTGAACCACTGATACAGCACAGCATAGATCTGTGTTTTGATGTTGTTTGCTCTAAATTACGACTCTGCAGTCTGAATGTTGCAGTTTAAATTGACTGGTGAATGTTTTTCTAGTCTGTTATCGATAAACTTTGACGAGTTTGTAGCCTCGGTTCCCTGCTCTTTGATGACGTGAGGCATCCTGCCGCTCTCAGGCTCGGCGTGTTCATACGGGTCATTCTGCATACGCTGTGTGTAACATTATGAGTTAACGAGGTCTTTTTGTCTACATATCTGCCTTACATTGGATATATTCTCCTTTCTGAAATATTTTCTGAGATGGTTGGGTTTAATCAATCAATCAAATTTTATTTGTTTAGCACATTTCAGCAGCAAGGCATTTCAAAGTGCTTTACTTCCGAACAAACACAAAAACACAAAGTCATGCAACATAGACTCAACAATCACAACATTACATTAAGTCAAATGCCATCATGAAATTCGTAATTGATTATGTTTCAAATGCAACTCTAAACAGGTAGGTTTTTAGTCGAGATTTAAAGGAAGTCGGTGTTTCAGCTGCTTTGCAGTTTTCC
>NW_006799950.1:418689-462503 GCF_000485575.1 Poecilia formosa
GTTTGTTCCAAATTTGTGGTGCATAGAAGCTGAGTGCTGCTCCTTCTCATTAGGTTCTGGGGATGCAGAGCAGAACCAGAACCAGAAGAGGTCCGGAAGGCTGATGCAACAACAACAGTAGATCTTTAATGTATTGTTGTGCTAAGCCGTTCAGTGATTTATAAACTAACAACAGTATTTTAAAGTCTATTCTCTGAGCTACAGGGAGCCAGTGTAAAACTGGTGTGATGTGCTCCATCCTCCTGGTTTTAGTGATTCAAAGTCTATTAAACCCCATCTGACAGTATTGACTTACTGCCATGTAATGTGCTATTAACTACCTCATAAAGGGGCTAGCAGTAGTGAGCGTATGTGCCCATAAATACAAATTCTGAATATACCGGATCTGCTGCAGAGATCTGTGGGCAAGAACCAAGCCACACTGCCTTTCATGGAGGCTTGGTATGCTGCAAGCTGTTCACTCCGACGTATCCCCGGATAAATATGGAGTCCTGTGACTTCCAGCATGTAGACTAGTATTGGGAAAACATTCTGTGTATAATTTTTCCTTTGCCCCCTGTTCCATGGAGAAATTTCTTTCCCTTTACATCGCAGCTCGTGGGACAGACTCTAAAATAAACAGTTAAACTTTGCATAAACATGCTTTTTTTGTGGTATTTTCACAGGCTTGTCATTTTGATGCCATCTGTGTTATTCTTATTTTAAAGTGATGACCTTTGGTGCTTCCAATTAAGCTCTTCAAAGTCGATGGTGAGGGGAAAGACAGAGGAAAGAGACAGGTCAGCTGTGTGTGCGCGCGCGTGTGTGTGAGAATGTGTGTTGTCACGATTGCTTGAAGAGCAAAAGTTTTCGTGGGTATTCTGTGCCTTATCAGCGGGCTTATCTAAAGGTCAGAGGTCAGCTCTGATGTTCCAGGTGAGGTTAAGGTTTTCATCCCCTGATAAAGCCGGATGAGAACATCATGTTCTCCCTCTGGAGCTCAACAGGTTGCCAGGTTTTGTCGATGTAGCCTGCTGTAGTTCTGATGAGTTCAACTTATTTGTTTTTCTACACATTGAAAACCATATTTATTTTTTATGTAATAATAGGTTTTGATGCCTGGATATAAAGGATTTATTATTCATAGATAAAGTGAAGGCTTCACAGAGAAACAGGTCTGAGAGTTTACACTTCAGCTTTGCAATATTTAACTCTTGAGTGTTTGTCTAGTCTGCATGAAGTTCAGTTTAGTTGTAAAAACCCACATTATATATTCAAACAAATCAAACCACTTATTTAATTTAGATTATTCAAGTTTCTGGAATCTTCTTGTCAACTCTGATCTTAATTTTTGTCCAGAGATTTCCAATTAAATTCAAATTAACTGGGTCTTTCTAGCAACTTTTTTTTCCAGCAACCTGATAGAAGGCAACAAACTCACATTTTAGCTGTTTTTTTAAAAAATTATTATTTTATTGGCTTTTTCTGCTTCATTTCATCTTCCTTTCTTTATTTGTTCAACACATTACTCCAAAGTCATTTTGAATTATTAAGCAAAACTTACTACAAGGATTCTCTGTTTTGATTTATCTTAGGGACGCACCGATATGAAAATGCGGGCTGATAGCGATATCCGATATTAATATTGCTGATATGGCTGATAACGTATATTTACCGATGTTGTATACGTTATATATATTTCACTACCATCTCAACACAATGAAAGACACGACCACACAGTCGACTTCACCGTTACTTTTCTGGTTTAGTTAAATTTCCCACAATCCTTCACTGCATCACTATCACCGGCACATAACCAAATGAATACCAAGTAACCAATCTCCTCCCCGATCCCTCCAGAAACAAATATCAGCAAGATGGAAGTAAATACTGGTTATTAATAACAGCCCAGTTTTATTATTGGACCGATACCGATAGGTTAAAAATGGACTAATATTGGATATTAGTGCCAATAACGTTTTTAAGAGTGGATTACTTAACTTGTTATGGAGGGTTGGTGTAAGCTTTATGTCAGTAAGTTTGTTATACTTATCAACTTTTCCAAACCCTCTAGTGACTTTTCAGAGTCAAATCTAATGTGCTCACAGCTTAAAGTGTATGCAAATAAACCACATCAACAGTCACAGATGCAACTGGGACAGTCCCATTCGCTGGGACACGAAACAACCAGACACAACCAGTGAATCAAAAAAAAAAAAAAAAAGACTGAATAAAATGGTAGGGTTTCAAGAGAAATGCAAGAGATCGTAATAAAACAAAAATATTTCCCAACAGATGAATTCTTGTCTCTTGCAGGAGCAGGAAAAGAGTAGCAGACCTCTTTCAACTAGCTGGCCAGCAGTGTGCAGCAGCAGGTGGGGAAGGGGTATTTTGTTTCATTTTCATTTATTAGCATATGTGACGTCTGTCTCCCCCCCCCCGTTGAATATTTGCAGAATTTAAAATGCAGACACGAAACAGCGCTACAGCGGCCGCCGGAGCGCCAGACTTTAACTTGTGCCAATTAATTGATTTAAAAAAAACATTTAAAAATTTTCTGATCTGTTGGTGCAAACTCAGCAGAAAAGAATAACTAATTACTCCGTTCCTGATCCGCGTGTCATCGCTGCGTCCTCCAAACAGCTTCATCACTGTGGTGTTCTGTTATGGTTCTGGTTGGAAATTACAATTCTTGCTGCACAACAGATATTTTTCTTATGGAGCAAACTATACTTTACCTGAAACATTTTTACACTTTCAATTAAAGTGCATGTTTCCGTCTGTCAGTAAACTGTTAACATGTCAACATATTTACCAGTATTCTCCTGTTTCTTGGTATTTTCACTGCAATATCACGTGTAGAATGGCTAAAATTATGCAACAATACTTGGTCAAATGAAATTGGTTTTGAGAATTAGTTTTTACCTTTTTTTGCAGCACTGATGACCAAAGTTTTTGCTCTGGGGACCAAAAAAGACTCATTTAAACTATCTGCTGGCCACAAAATTCATTAAAGTAAAAACGTAAAAAAGTAGTTTTCTGTAATCTTCTGCTCAACAATAAACATTTTTTAATGAAATCTGTATATCAACAGAGCCATAGTAGACTGGTACCTTATTAAAAGAAAATATTTTTCTTTCCAAATATTTTGGGTCATCAGTTGCTTTCTGTTTTGTTGCCCCACTTTTTACCAATCTTGACTTTTACCCAGGGGCTGAACAAAATCCTTTCAAGGACAACAAATGGCCCCCGGGCCACACTTTGAACACCCCTGGTTCTTCTTTGTGGAGCTTGTAATTTTCAGCCAAAGCTTAGAACATTTTAATTGACACGGAGGTTCTCGGTCTAAACCCAGAAGAAATAAACAGGTTTAAATGACAAATAGACATGTGAAGAACTAAATGACATCAGGTCTATTGTTCATTCCAAACAATCATCTTTCTGCAGCATGAGTTGTGAACTTTTTATACATTTTTTGTGATTTGCCTGACCTTTGAACTAAAACCTGCAGCATTACATTGCGTGTCGTGTGCTTCACGCCTATAATCAAAAGTTGTTTTAAAGCTTTTTTACAAAAAAGTCTAGAGTATATTTCTAAGTAAATAAAATCGCATCAGCCTATTTATGTTCAATCTCAAGTGAAATTGAAATTCAATTTTAAATGTTGAGTTAATTTAAACTCAAAATCAAGACCGCTGAGCTGGACAGTGTTGTCTTGAGTACTAACTTTTGTTTTCAGTCATAACGAATTAGAATATTCATTTCAGTGAGACTCATTTGTCAGGTTAAAAGTACTTTTAGTTTTCAGGTATTGAACATATATTTTAAGCCCAGGTTTCTGTGTTAAACTATATAGAGGACAGACACTGACATAATTAAAAATAAAAGCTGAACTATATAAATGGCCAGTACACTTAAAATTAACAGAATGATTTTAAAAAGGAGGATCTTGTGTTTTAATATTTAATTGGCATTTACATTATTTTCTTCTGTTCACTTCCAAAAATGATATATTAAGCGCATATTACAAATTTTACTGTTTACAAAAAATCAGTTTGCTCACAGACATATTTATGTCTTCGATGTTTTCTATTTTATTTATTCTCAAGTCTTTTTACATTTTTATATTTTTTTATTTTGTCTGCTTTCATTTTTAATTTTGTCATTTTGGTCTTCCATATAAAACATGTTTAATATAAAAATATGACNTTTTGGTCTTCCATATAAAACATGTTTAATATAAAAATATGACGGAACATCCTTTTCTTAAATGTCATTAAGCAAAAAGTAATCACATTTATTAATCAGCTCCTTCAACTCACATTTGGAGAATCGAGTTACTAGAATAAAAATAACTTTTTAACACTGTTCTAATTTACTGAATATGACCGTCTGTGGAGCTGATGGGACTGGAGTTCGGCTCATTGATCCGCTTCGCTCTGCTGACCAGCACTGAGCATGTTTACAGTAATTGCTTCGATAAGGAGTCCTGAGGACGGATCACTTTGACCCATAAAGCTCTACGTGTGTTTATCACGGACGGACTCACCACTCTTTACAAAGACGTTTTATAAGGAGGCTGCGCTTCCTCTCTATGTAGTTACGTTAATTAATGTCTTCAGGAGTCAATCTGAAAACATTTCTCCCATCTGTTTATCACTTCCACTGGGACGTCTCGCTGTCGAGTTGTGGGGAAGCGGAGGGCTGCAGTGCAATAGAAATTCTCTCAGTAATCAGCATTAGGGTCTCTCCATCCTGCGCCTTCCTGCACCACAGTGGCCAGAGCGCCGGCCAGCTGAGGCGGCATCGACGTAGCTGTATTTCTCTACGCAGGCGTCCATCTTTTGTTGCACAACCAGGTGCATGTGAACCGGCCATTCCTCGACAGTCTGCTCACATGGAGGACCCCCCCCTCCCCCAAACCCCCACGCACACCACCTCCCGCTCCCTCGCCCGGTCTGCTCCTGGAGCTCAGTGAGAATATCACCGGGGTGGAATGGAAACTTCATTTTGCGGGGGCTAATATTAGCCCGGGCCTCTGGAAAATTCCTTTTAAATGATCGCAAGCTGAGAAAAAGCAAAGAATTTGTTTAGTGTTTTGCCTGACAGTTGTTGTCCGCGTGAGCTGCAGTTTGTGTTTCAGATGGGAGCGGCACGCGGGAGGGTCCTGGGAACACAGATGTGATGAGATGTCGGATCTGTCTCTTTCCTGGACTGAGCTTTTATACACATTTTTATTTTCGATACCTAACAGAACTGGCCATGCAACTTGAATGTCATAAGCTTGTTTTTATTTGGTAATAAAAACCCATAAGTTATTCTCCGAGAGAAGTGGTTTGTGTCGACCGGTTTGTATCCCAGTAACCTGATGCTTGAACTACATCTGCTTTGTTTTATTACTATATAATCCTAACTTTACAACCTGTGTGTGTATATTTTGCTAGGAACATCCCACCTGGCCATAGTTCAGAGGGTGAACAATGAAGGCGAGGGAGACCCCTTCTATGAGGTTCTGGGAATTGTCACCCTGGAGGACGTTATTGAAGAAATAATCAAGTCAGAGATCCTGGATGAGACTGACTTATACAGTAGGTCTCCCTCTCTAAGCTCATAAATAGTTCAGTGTTTGAATGCAGACATGTGTCAAATGAGATGATGTCGTTTTACCGAAAGGTTTTCCACCTTTCGCCACGTTCCAACCAGTATTTTATTTCATATACCAACACAGACTAGCACAAAATTATAAACTGTTATAAATATGAATAGGAAATATTAATAATAAGGCCTGCTGCAATGAGCTATTAACTAATCAGTCACATGTTGTATTAAAACAAACTCAATAATTTCCATTTCCGTTTTCTCTTTTCTGTCTTTCTACTAAAAACCGGATGACAGACATCTTCAGTCTGGTGCTTTGGTCTCAACTTGCCCTTTTTTTTGAAGGACAGTTTTGTTTGCAGACTTCATGATTCAACTTATTTGTTGTTTCTGTTGTTTTGTTCATTTATTTTGGGTATTTAAAATGTCTTACACTTCCAGTGTTAAATGTTCATTAGAATTTTAAATTTATTGATCTTTGAGAATGCGTTCTTGCTTTATTATGCCATTACCGTTATATTAATTAATCTCAAAACAGCAATATTATCGTTTATCGCAATAACTCCTGGGACAATTTATCGTCCAGCAAAATTTGTTATCGTGGCAGGCCTATTGTTCAAATGAAGTTTTTGACCCCCTTTACTCTGATAAGACTCAATAAAATTCAGTGCAACCAACACCATCCGAAAGTCATCTAGTTAAAAATTAGAGTCCAGCTGTGTAATCTAATCTCAGTGTAAATCCAGCTGTTTTTGGGAAGGACACAGAGGGTTTTGGTAGCGAACCAACAGCATCACTATGTCTGAGGAACACAGCAGACAGGCCAGGGGGAAGCTTAAAGCAGAGTGAGATCCCAGAGATCCACTTACCTTCCCATAGAGCTCTGTTCGGATGAAGAGTACGGCCCAGCTGAAAACCTGCCAAGACATCGTTTTCACCCGGACTGACAGCCAGGAGGGCCAAGGTGACTCTGGAGGAGCTGCAGAGATCCAAACCTCAGAGGGGAGAATCTGGTAACAAGATTTGATGTTTATGGAAGAACAAAGAGAAGAAAACTGATGTTGAAACAAAACCATGAGGAGACCAACTTGCTGGAGGGGACACATGTAGAAGAAGGAGAACTTAACTTTTGCTCGAGCCTGCGTGAAAAACATGACGACCGGCCTGAAGATTCGTTTTACAACAGGACGAAAATCTCTAAAAATACAGCCAAAGCTGCGGGTGGACGGGCCGGATACTTCTGTGCTAGGATGATCTCGTCTGAGTCCAGATCGAAACTCCGTGAAGATTCTGGGTCAAGGCTTAAAACTGATGTTTAGAAATGAACTCCCCCTGAACCTTTGCTATGTTCCACAGACAAATGAGCCAAAAGTTTAACCTCCTGTCTGAAAAGCCGAGAAAGACTCGCGGCTGATTGCAACGAAAGATTGTTCCACAAAGTGTGGACACAAAGGAGCCGATTACAAATCCTCAGATTTTTATTTGAAAGAGATTTTTTAAAAAGATTCATAATTTCAGTCTTCTCTGTTTTATGTTGATTTATCAAATATAATCCCATTAACATTTACTGGCTAAACTATCGTAACATGTTAATAAATAAATAAATAAATAAATGTCACTGAGATAGACATTAAGCAATCTATAATTTTAGTTACTCTCTTGATTGCCTGCTTTAATTTCTGATTTTATTTTGGTCTGGCTTACTTTTTGTGGCCTAGTTCAATGTCTTGGATTTATTCTTTTTAAACTGGCAAAATGTGACATAAAATTATAAACTATTCAAATCTTTATAATAGAGGTAAATGTGTACAGCAGTTCTTGTTACAGTACATTATTGTTTTCATTGTATTTATTTTTTTATTTAAGTCCTGCTGTCAAAAGCATCAATTAAATTCAAAAATACATGTGTATGTCCTAGAGTTATATAATAATAAACTTTATTTAAAAATGGACATTGTACAGCTCAAACATAAATGTCACTACGTGAGGTGAGGTACCGGATAATAGCATGAACTAATTCGTATCTGTAGTCCCTGGACAAGTTACAAACACAGATATGATGCAGTGACTTTAATAGGTAATGGCATAAAGTGTCTGGTCCAAAGAGCACCAGACATCCATCTTAATAATGAAAAATATTTCCTTTTTTCGTTAAAATAATTTTCTTACCAAAAGAAATCAACATGGGGTGGAAATAGTTTGCATACAGGGACAAAACAGACACAAATTAGGACAAAAGGGGCAACTTGTAGGGGTGGGAGGTGACCAGTGCTCACAAAATGAGACGTAAATATGATTAGATTTCCATGTGGGTTCTTAACTTACAACAGCATTTGATATTAATGCACTTTTAAGCCACAATCTTGGTTGTAAAAAGTCATTTTTTTCATCACACCCAGCTACTTGTTTATTTGAAATTGTGTTTTATAATTTTTGGATATACTTTCAGTCTAAAGTGTTTGCCAAGGTAATCTGCCACCAGAGGTGTTTTGGGTTGGGGTCTTTCATGAAACATATTTACTTTCAATGTTACTTTGAAAATAATCTTACCTTAGTCCACTAATTAAAAAAAAACAAAACAAAAAAACTATTACTGCTGAAACAACCCTTTTCTAATGCGTCACAGCAAATCCTAACGCATATGGCTTTCTGTAACGTCAGGAATGTGGTAAGAATGTTGTAACAATGTCACTCGCTAAAGGTCTCCTTTTCTGAGAAAGTGGCCACGGCCGCTGTTCCAGAAAAGCCAAAGAGCTTTGGGTAACTCCAGTTTAGGCACCCTGTGACCTGGGACAACCAGCTCGCTGTCCGTGCCTCAAAGTGATGTTTTCCTTGTGGAGGAAAGGCTTCAGGTTGTGTTTTCATCTTTTCTCCTCAGCCGACAACAAGACAAAGAAGAAAATCACCCATCGGGACAGGAAGCAGGACTTCTCGGCCTTCAAGCCCACTGACAATGAAATGAAGGTTAAAATATCACCTCAGCTTCTGCTGGCTGCCCTGCGTTTCCTAGCTACAGGCAAGTAGGGCTGCGTTGCTGCTTGACTTCCCCCAGTGTGCCCTCGGCTCCTAAATGTGGGGAAGGTTTGTGTGTGCATGCGCGTGTGTGTGCGGGCTTTGAGTTTTTTGGCTGGAAGGGAAGGACGAGTGCGTATGTGTGTAGAATGAGTACATGAGTGTACATGAGTGTGTGTGAGGGAATGAGCTGTGTAAAGACTCACAACAAGCGTGTTGGTATGCATGTGTGTGTGAAGAGGTGGAAGGCTCCTTGAGCGTGCTGCACGGGACGTCTACAGGCTGTGTGGAGAGATCCTGGAGGAAAAGGAAAAAAAAAGGAAAAAACGCGGGCGTTTATTTGCTTGCATGTCATGCACCGAAGGTTACACGTTGCAGTCTTTGCTCGCAGCTTTAAAAACACCACCCTGTTTGCTTACACTTCCTCCTCAATGACATCACGTCCAGCGTTTTTTGGCCTGTGAGCGCGGTTCTCACACAAGCCGACATACTTGGGTGCTTGCTGGTGTAAAATGTGAAGCATTTCAGCAGCTTTCCCCAGGGAAGCGGAGCGGGACGGCGGAGTTGTAGTACGATGGCAGCGGCTGACGGTGCCTCGTTGCATTTTGGATTTGCTTTCGATCTTTGACCTCACGGCTAAGCATTAAGTTTCTCCAAAGGCTATTAGGGAGTTCAGTTCCTCTCAGCGGAGCCTGCAGCCAGTTGACACACATCACCGCCGCTGAGTTGAAGGAGCTGATTGGCCCAACAGGTGGCTGAGGCTGACCAGTGGCTGTTGGGATACACACTTCCTCATTTCTGGTCCCAGTTTGTCCCAAAATGCAGGGTGTGTGTGTGTGTGTGTGTGTGTGTGTGTGTGTGTGTGTGTAGTTTTATACAGTGGTGGCGATCAGTATTTCTTTAGGCTTCTGAACACATTGGCTTTGTTTTCCCTCATTTCTCTGTCCGTTTTCAGCCACTTGGTCAGAACATTTATGGATAACTTGGACTGAGCCACAGTGCTTGAGAGAAAACCCGACATGGAACATACATAAAGTAAAAAATGTGATCTTATTTTGGAAGGAAAAACAACATTAACCTGGAAGGCAACCACTGGAGTAAGGGTGGCAACTTATCTTATGCTAAACAGATTTAGGACCAGTGGATGTACATGATGGTTGGATGGATGTCTGTTTGCTGTTGTTTCTAGGGGCGGCCGATACGGACTTAGAATTTTATCGCGATATTTTTTGGTACAATATTTTTGGGTGATAATGATAAATATTATGAATAAAATTTACCAATTTATTATTTTTAGGTAACTGCAGCCACATGGCACAGCATTCCTAGCATCACAAACACAATTGTTCTTGGAAAACATGTCCATTTGAGATATGCTTCTTCAGGAGGCCACTGACTTAAATAAATATGTGTTTTATATCACTAAACTGCACACAGTAACTGTATTCAATAATATTTTTGAATCTACTCATATTTATTGATATTTTTGTGCAACATGTGGATAAAAAAAAACATTTCCGATTTTTTTTATTTACCATCAGTGACTGAAATTCATCATAACAATAAATCAAAGCACTCGCCCCAATAAGAATTTTTCACGATAAATGATAAACAATACGATAACTGTTGGATGCCAATAAGATGTTGAATTGCAGTATTTAAAATTAGCTAATTTAAAAGTATGTCAAATACCTGCTTAAAGGTTGTTATTTTCAAAAGTTTCTTTTAATCTGAAAAAATGAGCCTCGTCAGACCTCATTTTAATCTGGTGAGTTTGACTGTAAAGTGTTTAAGGTCAGGCCGTGACACCTCATTTAGATTTAACCTCAGACTTTGACTAGGCCAATGCTTTTCTTGCTTTTTTAGAGCTTTTCAGATATTGTCTTGATGGTGATTTGGATCACTGTCTTGCTGAAGAAGCCAGGTGTGCTTAAGCTTCAGATTACAAATTGATGGAGGGAAATTCTTCAGGATTTTCTGGTATTTTGCACAATTCATTGTTCATCTCACACACACTGGAGTGCGTTCAACACCCACTACCACCTCCGTGTGTGTCTAGTGGCACAATATTCACATTCTGTAATGTAGAAGTTTGACTGTTTGTTACTTTTTAAGCTCTTTTTGTCAACTTGATGTTGCCAGATAGCTTTAAGGGATGTCTTGACTCTGAAGGTCTCACATTAGTCAGATCTAAAATCCACTGGACGATTTAAAATATTTCATTTACATTTAAACGTCACTGAAAAACAGAAGAAATCTTTACGTTTTACTGGAAGCACTGGGTGTGATAAACTAATAAATGATGCAGCTCTGTGGTACTTTCATATTTTTCTCTTTGTTACGAATTTCCAATAAGATCTAGTTCCTTAGGCCTGACAGCTCTCTTATTTGTTTGCCTACTTGTTTTGTCTTGTCTTGTTGAAAAAAACTTTAAAAAGAAAATCCTTGACAGGGTCGAGTACTGTTAACGAGAGCCATTTATTTTATAGGTTACAAGCAAGTTTAGCATGAAAATGAACGTTGTAAAAGTGTTGCACAATGCTTTTTCAGAGATTGGGTTTGAAGAAGGGTTGGACTTGGGGTCGGAAGTAGGATCGGAAATACGGTTGGACTTTGGTTCAGAAGGAGAGTTGGAATCAGGGTTTGAAACAGGGTTTTCTACCCTCTACCTAGATAAAGGTAAATTGGAATCAGGGTTGGAATTTCCCACTAAACAGAAGTAAATTGAAATAAATAACACAACTCAATAGTAGTTATTTCTGTGAAATGAACAGCTTTCTACTGTTTCAGAACACAGGAAGATGCACTTGAAGTGACTTCACTGTCTTGTTTCTTGCGTCTCCGAGGACCATCTGGGAATTAAAGTTTAAGGCTTTTTGCGCAGTTCGTTAGCGCCCCCCAGGTGGTCAAATGATTATTAGCTGAATTAACTAGAAAGTGGGGGGTGAGTTGGTGTCTGACTCTGTCCGTTGCAGGGCAACACAGAGACACACAGGACAAATAACCACACACACACACACACACACACACACACACAAGGACAATTTACAGAAACCAGTTATCCTAATGGTCACATGTTTAGACTGTGGGAGGAAGCTGGAGTACCCAGAGAGAACATTCAGAAAGATCCCAGGCTGGGATTTGAACCCAGGATCTTCTTGCTCGCAGGCAACCGTTCCACTGTGCAGCCATGCTCAACACCCTTATCCTTTAAGAGGCCTTACTGTGTTGTTTAGCTGTGCTTTTTTCAAGAAGGCACTTGCTTTGCTGCTATGGAGCTTCAAACGTCTTGTTTTCCTCTAGACAGATGCTCAGGACCCAGCATGACGGTGTCTGGTCATGGGATTCAGAAAATGTAGAAAACATCCACTCATTGTTTTCCAGTTTTGAACGAATATCGGCATACGCTCCTTTGTTTTTCATCTTATGCTTTGATTAAAAATCTTGTGCTATTTAACCCACAAAGTGTAACTTCAAAAACCGCCTCACAGTCTCCTGACGGCCTCTTTTTGTCTGCTTGGTTTTTCAGAGCTGGAGCCGTTCTTTCCGACGCAGATGTCAGAAAAGATCCTGCTGCGATTACTGAAACTCCCCAACGTCATCCAGGAGCTGAAATATGACGTGAATAACAAGCGGGCAGCAGAGCACTACCTCTACCACAGGAACAAGCCTGTGGATTATTTCATCCTCATCCTGCAGGTGCGCAGTGCAATTTGGCACAACGGAGAGGGAAAAAAAGCATAATTTTTGTTAAAAAGATTTTAATCCAGCATGTTTGCCTCTACCAGAAATAACCAGAAATACTATTTACATTTAAAAGAGTGAATGTCAGCGCTGCAGCTCTTTAAAATCAGACAATAAAAGTGGAGAAGACGCAGCTTCTCCCAAGCTTTTCACATCGCATTGATGAATTTTCATTTCTTTTCTTCGACAACAGCTGCACAAACAGCACTACATTGGAAAATCACATAAAATATGTTGCTGTCAGTTCGGTAAACTATTGTTTTCCTCGGTCATAATGTTTTTCCACTGTACAGGCCGCAGGGGTTCATTCCCACAGAGGCCATGCATCCTTAAATGGTAGGCATCCTATGGTTTTAATGCCGGACAGCTTAGATTACAACGGCAGCAATGGAAAAGATAAACAACTCATGAGCAGTTAAAGATGTTTGACCTCATCATTTTTCACATACCAGCCAGTTTACAGCCTTAAAATGTACAGTCTTTCTATTAGGACCGAAATGATTAGTTAGATTAGTCGTGATTAATTGATTATTGAAATAAATCTGTTCTACCCAGAATTTTTTTAAGTGGCATTTTTGGCTTCACTTGGAACAAATTGCATACAAAATCTCTTATTAAGCACCTTAAACACTTATCAGTAAAATAAATAAATAAATAATGAACAGATTAATTGACAATATTTTATTGAGCTGCAGATCCATTGCTACAAATGATCAAGCTTCCACTAAAGGCATGCTATGATGTTACATTTTAGGCAGTACTATTTTTATTTTCTTGTTTAAAAGAGGATTAAACGATTTGTTTGCAAATCAATGTGGTGTTTGTAGTTAAATAAAAAAATCGACAGCATGTGCCAATGTTTTTAATCTGATTAATCGCCAGAATAATTGATAAAATAATCTATTACTAAAATAAACATTATTCAAAAGCCCTACTTTCTGTATGTTTAAAAAGAGCTGTAAATAGAATAGATAACACACACGATAACTTTGTGGACGCTCAGTTACAGCATCCACACCAAAGAGTGTTGCTGTCACTGTTAGGCTTCTGATTGGTCAAGACCAATTCAAATGAAAATCTAATGACTCCATTCACCTGGAACATATGTCCGAAACATATAATCATAAAATGTACTTATGAAAAAGTTAAAAGACAAGACTAATCCTGTCTGCAAATTTAGTTCTACAAACTATTATCAGCAAGGGTGCAAACGGGTACGGAGGATCACAAAGGTTTATGCTGTTCTTTTTTTTTGTTTTTTTTTTCAATCTTGCCTCGCTCAACACTTTGTCAGTTTTGCTATGACTGACTCACTCCTTCTTAGCATGTAAAGAAAATCAGGGCTGCAGATTTCTAGAGAGAAGTTTTGTCCTTCTGAGAATACAGTTGTGGCTCTTTGCTGGAGGCATAGCAACGTCCTCCCTCAGTTTAAAACACTCATCAGTTCAACACATAAAACACATATTAGTCCAAATCTTCTTTTCACACCTCATGATGATGGAGACAGCATCGCCTGGTTCTGCCCAGGTCCAGATCAAACAAGCTGGTTCACCTCTCGACCCAATAAATTTACAGTGAAGACACTTTCTTTCCCTGTAGAAGTTAATTCCAGAGTTTGACTAGGCCACTCTAAAACATTTATATTATTTACTTTCAGCCGCTCAGAGCTGAAAAGTCTTTTGGATCCCATAACCTAAATAAATTGGTTTAAGGTTCTTACTGTGATGGTCAGGCATTAAGGTTTTCAAGTCCAGAGCAGAATTTGTGATTCCTTCAATTGCAGCGACTCATGCAGAACATTAAAGCAGCAACGCAGCCCCAGACCATCACACTACCACCACCTTGTTTTGTCCTGGGACGCGTGCCATCCACAAGGTTCTAGTTTTGCCTCATCAGTAAACTGAATATTTCCCAGGAGGGGATCATCAAGATTTGTTTTGGCACATTTGAGATGGGCTTTTGTCTTTTTTTTTGCCTCTAAACACTCCCTTGGATGGCCTTTTCAACCAATTTCGATCTTGAATGGCTTTCATTGATGCGAGAGAGGCCGATCACCACTCAATCGAAGGTTCTTGACTTCATCACCCTTCCTGACTGATTAATATCAATGGCCTTGCTTCTCATCTATTTTTGAATTTATTTAGATCAGCGTGTAGCCTTCTCATCTTTTAGGCGAGGTGGCCAGTGAAATTAAATTCAACTTCCCAAATAAATGGGGTTAAGTCGAGTTAACAAGCGAGATCATTACTTTTGGGTGACTTAACTAAATAACCTTTGTTTTTTTTATGGCTGTAGGGGAAAGTGGAAGTGGAGGCAGGAAAAGAGGAGATGAAGTTTGAAGCAGGACCATTCTCCTTCTACGGGATGATGGCTCTGACAGCGCCACCTGGTAAGAGCTCTAGGTTTTTGTTGTCATGGTGAGGAACTATACGGGGGAAAAACTACGAAAATCAGCCATCACTTTCTCCATAACGGATGTTTTTTGATTGTCATTAACATTAATTAATTGCAAGTCTTCAAAAGATTACAATATATGATTTATGTTTAACCTCAAATTCAAGATTATACTTTCGCAAATATCTTTCGTAGCCCTTCTCTGTTCATGTTTTGTATTCTGAGGAGCTAAAAAAGCTTCTTGTTTTTAAGCAAACACTCAGTGATTGAGCTGAAAGTGGCTGTTTTAAAGAGGTAGCATGACATCATGGACAAACGTCACCAGAGAACATCAGCTGGTGATTGACTCAGTCCTCCCACTTCATTCATAAACTTCACAGACGGCCATGTTCGGATTCTCTCTGTCGTTGGGTTTAGGGAGACACCTGGTGGTGAAATGGTGGAACATACATCCCTTCTAGTTCTAAGTGAAATCAAACCAAACACAGTTTGATGTTTCAGACCTCCTTTTCTGAAAACTAATTGCTTCTGATTGAAACTTCTCTCACGGATTGAATAATTTTTAAACTATTGATTATTTCTACACTACTGACACTTGTTTTCCCTTCTTCCTTTCTTTTGCACTTTTCTCCTCACGATGTCCTTTCCCTCTTCTTCCCAAGTGCCGTTGTCTCTGTCTCGTACATTCACCGTCAGTAGGGCAGAATCATTAGCGGGATCTCCAGGTATGGTGACTTTTTCTGTCCTTTTTAATGCCCATTTTACTAATTATATCTCCAGCCAGGAACTAACAGGGTTAGCGCACAATCCGGAAAAATCTGATGTTTGATTTCATTGATTTACAGATCTGGATAAGTTTGGAAGAGAAAATAAGATTTCAGAAAAATTTATGTATTTCCGGATTAATCTAAATATGCCCTTCCTTCATTTCTTCCCTACTTTAAGACTTACCTTCCTAATGTCTTTTCTTCTTTCAATCCTTGTTCTCTGTCCAGTCTCTTTGTCTTCCTTCCTTCTTTCCTGTTTTACTCCTTCCTTTCTTGTTCTGTTTCCTTCTGTCCATCCTCTCCTTCCATTCTTCTGTCTGTCCTTCCTTCCTGCCTTTTCTTTCTCTTTCAAATGTTACTTATGTTACGTCATTCCTTGTTTTGCCTTTGTATCTTCTTTCCCTCCTTCACCGATTCCTCCCTTCCTTCCATTCTACCTCATTTCCTTTCTCCTAGTCTCGTTTTCACAGGTTTCATCTGTATAGCCTGATGGTGAACTTCAGTATTTTATACCGAGAGTTTTCATTGATCCTTGTTGTGCTGTTTGTTGCTCACTATGAAACCTGCTGTTCAAGAACGCAGCAGCACAGACTCAAGGGCCTCGCCCCCTGAGCCATTAGTCAAGTGTCTGAATGATGTCTGAGTCCGGAGGCCCCACAGTGGAACCAGACTCCGCCCCCACTCGCCCCTGACCTTTAACCCTCCCACTGTCTAAACAAGACCTGCAGCTACAGCCCCCCTGCTGGACAGCGCACATACGTATGTCCACATGTGCAGACCCCATGTCCACACAAACACACCCTCATGTTTCTGCCTGAACAGAAACAGCCACATTGAGCCTCTTTTTCCACCTGTTACGATGCGGCGACTGGCTCAGCGACAAACGCACACCGCCTCTTTGTGTGTTGACCCGGTACCTAGAAAGTGGAATACTAATCCCTCAGAGTTCACATGCCAGGTCTTTGGCCCACACACACCTACACACACACACACATCCTGACATGGGATTACATACATTCCAGTCCATGTAGCAGCATTAGAGCCGGCCAAGCCGTTTCCACTTTGTTGTGTGTGATTTCCACGTCTTTAAGGAGTGGAAAACATAATCTGGCTTTAATTAAAAATTAGAGGGAAGAAAACAATAACAGAGCAAATCTTCTGGGCGGTGGCACATGAAAAATCGGCAGCAGCATCCCCGGACACGCAGGGTTTACCTACAAATGAGATTTCCATACATCACAGCAAACCGCTGTGCTAATATGTAACAACTATAAAGACTTCAGCTCTTCTGTTGCTTTTGGTTTGTGTTTGAACTACAATCTCTCTCCATCCTCGACTTTCTTGCTGAAACCTGAACATTTTGGATTATAACAGACATTAAGAACTATAAATAATATAAACCATCTTGACAAATAAAAAAAAGAAACCTGTTGTTCTATCTGAACAGCAGCATGATGCTTTACTGTGAGTGTACTGGATACATATTTTACATTTAAGGTGCCATTCATTCTAAAAGAAGTGTGAACAGTTTTGATATCTACAATGCGTGTAGGATGTCAAAGAGACACAGTTTCCCTCTTTTCACGTGTCAAAAAGCGTCCCAGCTAGCCTTGTTCAGTCACTTTGTAATGAAACTGACCCTCTGTGAGTGAAATAAGTGTCTAATTAGTCCATTGATAGAAACTTGTAAGCTGAAAAATAATTACAGCAATCATTCGTGTTCTTGGACTGTGTTTAATACCTGACCAGTGCTCTGTGATGCCCCGTTGGCCTCTGCTCAGTCACATGTTTTGACCTCCTCACCCTCTTCTGTCCTCACAGAGAACAAGTCTCCTCCGCGCTCATTTGGCCTGAACCACTCAGACTCTCTGAACAGGAGCGATCGCATAGAGGCCATCACGCCGACGCTGGGCAACAGCAACAACCAGCTCAACTCCTTGCTTCATATGTACGTCCCCGATTACTCTGTCAGAGCGAGGTCGGACCTGCGGTACATCAAGGTGAGAATAGCTGCAAGGACCCAGCCAGAGAACACGGAGGCTCAAAAGCCTGAGATGTGCACCTGAAGCTCATGTAGTTTATATTAATGCACCGTAAAACATTTCAGCTGCATTTAGTTGTGTCTGCTAACGTTTGCTCTTTACGTCGATGAAATCTTGTGAGTTTTAGGATGCATTCACACCAGCCCTGTTCATTAGAACTCTGGTCCATTTGATAGAAAGTCCGGAACGTTTTTTTAGGTGTGAACAGATAATCAAACTTTGATAAAGACCAAAAAAAGTTAACTCTGGTCCATCTGTACCTAGGCCTCAATTCGATTAAAGTGACGTCTGGCACTTTTTGAATGCCAAACGGACTAGAGACCGCTCCAAAAGCAGGAAGCGGACTATACTGCAGGGCATTCTGGGTAAATACAAACAATAGAGGGAGAAATGTTTCAAAGTCTTTTACCAAAGACAAATGAGAAATCCTAAAACTTCTATCGATATTCTAAATATTTCTGACCAGTCTACCCACCTGGTGTGGAATGTGTAACAATTATTAAACAACAAAAAACTGAGTTAAAACCTAAACAAGTTTCTGGTTGACCTTACTGGTACTTGCATTTTCATGGCAACAGATGAACCTCCATTTGTGAACAAGTTAAACCTCCTTCAGGTGTTTCACAGTGTGGCATAAATTCATATGTTAACAACAAAACGTCATTTTCTTGTTTTGTATCATGTTGCATTTATACACTGTTCCGCAGACGGTGTTTACCATTGGTGCTTTATGAACGTGTCTGGTATCTGTTGCGAGAAGTGACCCCAGCAGCGACTCCTCTGTTGTCCAGGTAACGCGGCAGCAGTACCACAACGCCGTGATGGCGTCACGGATGGACAAGACGCCCCAGTCCACGGACAGCGAGCTCACCAAGATCGAGCTCACGCTGACAGAGTTTCACGACGGCGTGGAGACCCCGGCCATCGTCACCACCACAGCCAGCACCACGAGCACCTCCCCCGCCGTGGCCGTCGCCATGGCCAACGAGACGTCCCACCTGCTGACCCCGCAGCATAACTGTGTGGGCCAGAACCTGGGCCTGAGCTGGAGCAACCACAGCGCCCACAACGAGGGACCCATGTAGCCCTCAACCCCCCGCTGCGGCCGGTGGAGAGACCCTCCACCTTGTCCCCTGGACACGCATGGAGCAGTGGTGTTAGGTGAAGAGGGAAAGTGGGCGGAGTCAGGGTTCTGCTCCAACCTGAAGCCCCAGTTCAGTCAGTGAAGACCTTTCCACTGTAGGGGTCGATGGCAGCAGCGGGGACGATGGGTCTCCAGAAGCCCCCCCGCTGTACTGTCAGAACCAGTGAAACGAGTTTTTCAACGGACTGGAGGACGACGGAGTGCAGGTCCGCTCGCAACATAATGCAAAGCTCGCTGGACTTTCTCTTCAGGCCAAAGACTTTGGTCCCGCCCCCATCCCGCCGCCATCCTCCTCCGTCCCGTCACACTGAAACAAACCCTCCGCTCCGGTGCTCCCTGCAGGGAGGCTCAGGCGACTGCTGGTCCAATCAGACTCACACACAGAGCGACGGTTCGTCACAGACTGCACCAAAAGAAACCGCTAAACCGAGAACCAAGAATGTTTGTTTTCTTGTATTTATTTATTTTATAATATTGTATGTATATATGTACACGTGGAGAAGTGAAAAAATAAACTAAGAGCATGCATCCCCAGAACATGCTACATATATGAACAGCCACTCATGTATATGAGGAGGTGAGAGTCTTTTACAGAAACTATGTATATTGAAGATCTTATTATTTTTACTATTATCCTAAATCAGGCTTATAGTATCTTTTTCACCTTTTAAAAGAAAAAAAAGCAAATCACATTATTGCCTTGGAGAGAAATTCTGTAATTAGTTACTTTAACAAAGTGCAATGAACAATGATTTATTTAAGAGATGATTATAAAAGAAGATAATTCAGTGTATTCTAAGTTGGCAGATGTACTTGTATGTTTGTGCTGTCTGTATATTTGTTTCTGAGATGCGCTCAGCTGCGTCTCTTCCTCTTTGTTTCTGTCACGTTTTTGACCGACCTCAAGCACGTCCGGCTCAAGTGACGCCTTCACCAGTTACTGCAGCGTCATAGTTTGGGTGGGGAGGGAGTGAAAGTGCCAACCAACAAAGGTATCTATGCATGTGAGGTTCAAGTGTTTTTATGCCTTTAGTTCAATCAAACGTGAGAACTGCACAGTATTAATGACCTCGTCCTAACACGTCAGAAAGAGCAACCTCGACATTAAATGATGCACAGCTAATGCTTCTCCACTGTTTTGCTTATGAATATGTCTGTTTTGTTTGTTTTGTTTTGTTTTTTTTTTTAAGCTTTTTTGGACAACGTGACAGACACCAGGCTGTCACGTTGTTTTGGCTTCCCTGCAGATTGTAGTTAATAATTATTGTAGTTAACAGTTATTGACTTGATCCGATTTTAAGATGTTCTTCAACAATGCTGGCTGCTATTAAAGAGACATATTTATACATCGTTCTGATTTTTACCGGAGGTAAGCTGATTGTGTTTCATTTGCATGATTAAAACATATTTTAAAGGATATTCCAGGGATTGGCAATTTTAACTAAAAACTGCTCTTAAAGTTACACCAATTATAGGATTATTTTGTAAATATTAGCTCCCAACCTCTCGTATAACTTATGAAAATAATAACACAAGTTAAAAAGTGCCAGCACAACAACAAACCCCTTCCTGAAGATGTCTAAAATAATTCAGATTATTTAGATTTTCTTAGAAAATCTAGAAATTTTTTGTAAGGGCGAAGCTGTCCTGTAATCAACAATTTTGCATGTTTAAGCCTTTTGACGTTGACTGGTGCGAACATGGGAAGTGACAGAAAAGCAACAAAACAACTAAAACTGAACCTAATCTTGTTCCTGACTAGCATTAAGCAAACAGCACAGCTGTTATTGATCATGTTGTTTTAATTGTTGTTATCGATAAACCTCATGATGAAAACGTTTTCAGCCATGAATTAGCTTGTTGAAAGCTAATGAATTCATGCTAGCTATCTTTAGCTAGCTATGCTACGGTCCCTTTCTTCCAGTGTCTATGTGAACTATACAGTTTTATTTATGAAATAACTGTAATTGTTGCTAACTTCATCTTTAAAGTGATCCTAAAGCAGCTTCACAGTGTAAATGCTAGCTTTCTGGCTACTACACCAGATTTTAATACCTGCAGCAAACATCTTCAAATTACACCTTTCGGTACGGCTTGTAAAGACTCTATATAAGCATTAAAACGTAGATGCCATAAAAGCATCAGTTGTAGTTTTATTGATGGAAATCTTTTAAGCTTTTAATTCTCTTCAACATCAGTCGACACGAGAGACATCAGCATCTGCTAACTTTGTGGACACAAACACACACACAGGGTAGATGAAAGCTAGAATAAAAACAACATTTTGGGTCTAATATGTTTGAAAACCACCTTTGAACAGATACTTTTATTAAAAAGTCTTTGCCTATCCCTGGGATGTTCAGAGAATTTGTTTTATTGGAAAATATTGACTGGATTTCTTGTTGAGTCAGCTGAAAGATGTCTGCTTTAGACTTGGAGGAGAGGCAGGACAAGAATGAGCAAAGATTAGATATTTATATTATACAAAAAATTTATTATTTGTTTCAGACAAAAAAACAAACACAAAAAAACATCTTCCCATCTAGCTTAACAAGCAGTTCTGTTCATGTTTTCCAAAATCTTCTTTAAGAGTATATTTGTAGTCTCTTGCCATTTTTTTTATACTTTACCTCACAGGACAGAGTTTTAATGCACTGTGTGCTGGAAAGTAAAGTAACTCTGTGCAGATGTTAATGAAAATAGGAGTTTCCACGCCTGTTCATTCACATGTTTTTTGTGTGTGTGTGTGTGTGTATTTTTCTTATTTTATAGCAAGATGAAAATGTCTCTTAAGGCTGAATTAGTCTCTTTAAAATGTAATTCCCGATAGTAACCACTGGTGGTCGCTGTTTCTTCGTGTTTTTCCATGTGTGCGTGTTTTCAGTGTGTATCAGAAGGCCTGGGAAATGAGACAAAATAGTCCACCCATCTGCTCCGCCACGAAAGGGTGTCCCCTCCTGTTTCATAACCAGACACAGATCGCGTCTGCTAAGTTTGCAGCTGTGCTCACTGTTTTGTTTTTTTTTTTTTTTTTACTATTATTATTGTTGTTTACTTGAAAGTGCTCCTTATGCAGCAATCCCGCCTTGCTCTGCTGGAACAGTCGCTGCCCTAAGATAAAACAATGTTTGAATGCAACGTTTAAACAAGGCTGTGGGTCCCAGTGCCTAACAAAAGAATAAGAAATACCGCGGAAGTTCAAAAAGACAAATATATAATTTTTTTTTATGAACGCACAACAGGAAACAGTGTTGGGGCATCAGCTGTGACGGGGTTTATATTAATACTCCATGAAATAGAAAACGTGCATTCTCTTTTATTCTAAACTGACAACTCCATCCTTCGTGTGAATGCTGTGAAGGTGTGTTTTTACCTGCTCTGATGCTTCTACCTGAACACGACATTCCTGTTGCCTCTTTCAGCTGGTGGTTTAATAAAAAAGTGAATGATTAACAGATGAAACAGGATAGTTGTCTTTTGTAGTTTGGGTTGTGCAGTCACACAAATCCGGCGTCTTGGGAGACCAGAAACGATAATTCTTGAAAATTCAAGTGCCGCTGTCGTCCTGTGAGCCGCATTTAAAAAAAAAATAATAATAAAAAAAAAAAATTTAAAGCTCCATCTGACTATCCCGCCCCTCACTCTCAAAAAATAACAAACATGGCGCCGTTCGGTGTTTTGTTTGTTTGTGTCGTTTTCTGGCAGTGTTACAGCGCCACCGACTGGCCCGGCATAGCTAGTACATCATTTTCTGTGGCGCTGCATCCTGTCGTGTGGACGCCATTTTTTCTTATCCTTTAGCCAAAATATACTGATCTCGTCTCCGTGCTACAAGGCCTGAAGAGATTGTTTTCTTTTTTTTTTTTTTTTTGTTTTTGTTTTGCCAGAACTGCAGTCATAAATATATTTGTATAAGATCAGAATGTACCAAGGCTTTGATTTTAGAGCTCTAAAAATAGTGTGATTGTCAATCTCATTTGGTTGTCTTTAGGACTTCAGGTTCTGCTGACTCAGCAGAGATAAAATGCTGAGTCAGTGGATGCTGTTGCACTGCACAACAGTGTCTGTGAGACTGAACAGAACAGCTGACACTTCAGCAGTCTAAATGTAAAGCTGAGGTTTGGAGGATGTCACATAATCACCTTTACATTATGAAGAAGCTGCCACTGTTGTTCAGTCAACCTCCGTACATCCTCTGAGCATTAAGAGCAACATTTCATCATTTTCCCCTCAATATCCAACAAAACCAGAGCCACAAATTATGAAAAACTATCTTTATTCTAGATTTTCATGTAATGATTTCAATATACAGTCTAAAGGAACATTTCAGGAAACAAACACTGTTCAGAGGAACATAATCCGATATGCATAAAAACAAAAGGACAGTTTAGAAAATGTGGGGAGGCTGTTAATGTTTCTGAGCAACACAAGGATGGAAAAAAATAACCTCCTATAGCCTAATGCTCTTCACAAGGCTTTATTAGTAAGGTCTGAACATTACACTTATGTGGTAGGGTTAAAAAAAAGAAAATAAAAAGTTATTTTGAATAAAATAAAAAAGGTCCATCTACAGTTCTTTAAACCAAGACCATTTAAAAATACTTATTTAGAAAAATAAGAACCTCAGCTAATATAGTAATTGTACTTTTCATGCTAACCCCACTTCCTCTGACTTAAGATTTTCTGTACAGGTTTGCCGTTTCATGAGTGTAAACTACGCTGACACACTGGGAAAACCTCCAATGTCTCTTTTTTAGAGACAAAATAACCGTCGAGTGAGAATGGACACCAACTGCAGTTATGTGTATATATATATATATATATAAACTGATGAAAGTTTATGCAACTTTCATCATTAGCTTTACAGATGCCTTCTGCAACATGCCCACTTCTGCAAAGATGAAAACAAAAAAAAAAAGATTTCTTTGTAAGAAAAAAAGAATACAAACAGCTGTGATCTTTCCTATCAACATCAAATACAGAAGTGACACTTTAAGCTAAAAAAACAAAAAACAAAAAATAAAAACATTCACATCCCTCCAGCTCACACCAAACCAAACCAAATATGGAAAAACCAAGAATAGATTAAATGTACCTTTCCTTTCCTGGCCAAAATGATCAGAGCCGTACAATTTCAATAAAACCTGAAAACGTAGCATGTTAGGAAAGGGAAAATGAAGTCCAGGCAGTCTGCTTCAACACTCACATGAACACTAATACCATTTTAAACCCAGTTAAACCTAGGTTTAAAACCCTGAAAACTTATTTTCCCAGCAACACATTCCCTCTGCGTGCAAAACTTTAATCAAATCTAATCACCACTGAAGATTTTTTATTTATTTTTTTGTCTGTGGAGTAAAAATGAGCAAGATCCCTGGAGAAATGTCAGTGGACATTTAGCATTTAGTAAGCAAAGTAAAAAAAATAAAATAAAATAAAATAAAATCTCCAGAAGCTGTGATACAGTCACCATCTCGCAAAAAACTATTCTCTGCATTTTTAGTCATAGTTTCAATTCAGCTCCATTGATCACAGGTGTTTGGAAACTTCGACCAACATACCAAAGCTTTCATAATATCGTCATGTTTGGACAAACATTTAAACTGGATCTTATTGCTTAAAGCAACACATTTACCCAATGAAGCCAAAATAATTTCTTACTGTTAAAATAACGAAAAGTCTGGTTTATTCCACCAAGCAGTGATTCCTCGGCTCTCCTCCAGGTAAAATGTTAGCGTTGTGTTATTTCAAGATGAACCCGTTCAATCTGAAGAATTCAAGGTCCAAATCAACCTTATCTATCTCATTTTCCACAAGTAAATGTTGGAATTGACAATTTTTCTTTACTTGTAGTTTGGGAGAAATTTCTCCACTGTATTCTGAGGGGAAACGGTGGTGACGGCGTTAGGAGTTCGCCCTGCGATCGGGCGATTATCACATCACAAAGACAAAACATTCCTGCGAACAGAAACTTACTTGCCATCAGTTGCCAGCCAATGACAAATCGAGACTAAAGCAGCTGAGAAATCCGAATTTAAAAACGCATCACAGGATGGAGGATAAAAGGTGGTTAGAACAACCCGAATAGGTAAATTTTACTGAAATCTGTGAAACCAGGGAAAGTGAGCATCTAGTTTTATGTTGGGGAAGGCTGGGCGGCTGCAGTGATCTGGTGCTTGAAGCTCACTGCATAGACGGGCTTTTGGGCTTCAAGCTGCTGACGCTGCAGAGTCACACAGCCAAGTATGAGGAGGAGGAGGAGGAGGAGCCGGACCGTCTGTCGGTAAAAAAAAATAAATGTTTTTTTTCTTTTTAAGGGAACAAAACCATAGATCTTTGCGCAAAACTGCACTTGAATCATAACTGAAACCTAGTTTTTTAAAGTATATTTTTCCCAACCAAAGATTACAAACATTAACACAGCAATGCTAGTATGGGATAATAATTTTTAAGAGTCTGGTCTCTCTCTCTCTTTTATTTTTTCAAATTAAAATCAAGTACCACAGCTTTAACCCTAATGATCACAGTGTTACTAGGCAGACAGAGGAATACTGTACACACACCGCCTGCACGTTTCCTTTGATAACTGATACTGAGGACTCTGCATATGTGACGATAAAAACACCTTCATACACTGAAGAACTTCACATAGTGGCACCTTAAAAAAAAAAAATAAAAAAAAAAACAACAAAAAGAAATCCCTTCACTCCGAGCGAGTCCGTTTCTCATCAATAGTGTAATACAACGTTCAAACTTCATCTTCCAAAAAGACCAAACCAAAATGAAACGGTGTGGGTCGGCCTGCTTGTTGTGACGCAGCTATAACAAGTCGTCTGCCATGTGGCGAGTTACGTAACCACTACAGTATGTCAGGGCTCCTGCAGAGACTACAGTACTACGTCCTCAACTCCCCACTGACCCCGACGCACATCGAGATCCTGAGGTTTAGGAAAACCGATCCCTACTGCCCGCGGGGAAGATTCAGTTCTTCATGCACGAGTTAGAAAACAAGCTAGACGGATTAAAAACGTTGTTCCCAAACAGCAGGAAAATGTCTGTTTTCAACAGTCAAGACGATTTTCCCGCGCATTCCCTGTTAGCTTGTCTCATAGTGAGAGGTATAGTATAACAACCGTATTTGCAGGATTACAGCGTAAACATTATTTGGTTATAAAAATACGTTAAAAACTAGCGTTTCATGAAATGATTGCTCAGGGTGGCTTTTTTTGTTTTTTCGTTTTGAGAGTCGAGCATGCGTGTTATTCTTCTGACATATGAGTGTGATCTCTTCTTCCTAATGGTCCTTCGAATATTTTTTTTTTTTCTTAGAAATCTCTCGAGTGTGTGTGTGTTTGCGTGTCCATGTGCATCGATTTACATTGACAGTAAATGTAAGTACACACAAACGCACACAGTAGGCGTTTCTCCTTCCCGTCTCGAGATCACCATTCGACTCTATAAGGAAACGTAAGGCGACGGGGAACAGGAACATGGCTCAACTCTGCAGGGTGTTTTATTACTCTTCCTCCTCCTCCTCCTCGTCGTCATCCTCGTCGTGGCAGTGCGTGATCTCCTGGGGCGTCTGGGGGAACAGGTTGGGAGGCTTGATCTCGCTGAAGGAGCGGGTCAGGTGGTTGCGTTTGCACTCCACGTCCTTGCAGTCGTTGCACTGGGAGCGGTTGCGCGTGGCGAGCGGCGACTCCACGTCGATGTCCACGTGGGCGTGCTCGACCGTTGACTCGTGAGGCATCTGAGGGACATCGAGCAAATATTTAATGGAGAAACGAGGAAATTATGGTTAGCAGATGTTTAAAATCCAGAGTTCGTTGGTGAAGTTTTAAATCTTTTCCAGCGTCACAAATGAGCTAAAGATCACCGTTTCGGTTTTCTATTAAACAATATTATTAGTATTAACAATGTCTTCAAACTCCTGCCCTCAAGGAGACGTTTCAGGACAATAAAGTCAAAGACTAACAGACTAAAAAAAATGTTTCTACCCAAGAGCTGTCGTTTCCCTGAACACAGCTAACCCATCTAAAACCTGATCTTTCCTAACACCCCAGTTGTTCTGTATTATTTCGAGAGCTGATATTTTTCTTATTCTTATTATAGTATTAAAAATGCAAATTTTACGTCTTGAAAATTTCTCACCTACACTTTATACACCTGACTGGCCTGAGAAAAAACAAAACTAAAACAAATTTAACAAAAAAAAAAAAGAAAAAAGAAAATCACCCAATTTCAATAACATTTAAAATATAAACCCACTCTTATTCAAATTTTATAGATCAATAATAACAATAATTGGAATAAAAATATTCATCACATCGATCAAATCCATTTGTTTTAAGGTAATTGACCTTGTTGCTCAAATTAAATGCTTAAATACTTAAATAGAAATCAAAACAAAGTCTTTACATGAGCAGAAATACAAACTTCAGCTTCTATTGGAGCTTAAACTCCACAGGCTGAGCTGCAGGTTTGCATCAGTACCAGTGGACCTGGAGTGACCTCAAGGTTCTGTCTCCCTCCGGTCGGACACTCACCAGCACGTGCGCGGCTCTGAACAGGTAGCTGAAGGGGTAGTACAGCAGGTTGATGAAGGAGGCGGCGTACAGGTCGGCGTAACGCATCACCTGGGAGGCGAACAGAGTCTGTCTGGAGCCGCTGCGGAAAAGGCTCCCCATCATGCCGTAGCACATGTCCATGTCGTGCGTGACTTTCTGAAAGGAGGAAACGAGAAGAAGAAACGTTGCCTTTTATTCTGAATCGGTGAAAACGGCCAAACGGAAACAATCTAAGGAGGAGGCGTCGGGAGAATGTAGGGCGCTAACTCTCCAGCTTGGCGTTAAAAGCTCGGGGACAAAGATGGTGCAGGGGTTAAAAACAGCAACACGGGGCCGTACCTTGACTCGTCTCTGAATAGTGCTGATGTCGGGCCTCTCGTTGCTGCTGCTGTCCAGATTTCTGAGGAAAGACGAGGAGAAAGACGATGAGTTCAGGGTCGAGGGCGTGGGGCGGAAACGCATATCAGTTCGCTGAAACGTAGGAAGTCAAGGAGGCGATGTAACAGCGAGCCGTGGCGGGCTATAAATACGGCAGGCAAACGTGGTTATCAGGTGGCCTGCGTGGGCCGACCCCTCCACTCTTCACCCTATTGACCCCGTTGTTCTCTCAGCGCGCATGCCTTCACACGGGCGGGCCGCGGAGAGCAAAGTGCAGCAGAGGCGGTGGTGGGGACGGCCGGGACGGGAGGACAGGGGGGTGGGGGTATGTTCGAGACAGGAAGTGGACGAAAAGAGGCCAAAGGGGAACAGCTCTTACTTGTACAGCTCTGCCAAGAAAACGTCCAGGCTTTGAAGTTCCTCGAATAGCGCTGCGAAACATAAAAGGAGAAGCAAAGTGTCACTGATGAGGATGTTCTCTGTTGACTTAACCCTTCACCCTCTAATAACGTCACATCAAATATCCCTTGCAAACAAAAATGTGTTCTTAAAAAAACATAAATGCAAAATAAAATCCTTGGGGTTTTTTTTAACTAGCATCAGAGCTAAACATGGAGACAAAAATATGAATGATATCCAAGTAAAAACATTTACCAAAACAATATCAAGTGTTTAGAACATTTTAAGCAAAATACGTACAGTGACAATAATGACTGTACTGTAAATATTTGTAAATAGTTTTCATTTTTTTTAAAGTACAAAGACCAGTCCCAATTAAATGAATCAAATAAACCGTTTTAACCTCTAACCTTCCATGTTGTTGCCATGATGCGACTCTAGTTTATTATCTGAAACAAATATGGTTTAAGGTCAACACACTTAATGGTAAAACATTAAAATCAGCATCAATTCGATCATACGTTGACTAGTATTTTAAAACCTGGACCGTTAAACAGGCTGCATGCATATATATATTTATGTTAAAATGCATTTCAAACATTATTAATGTTAAAATATTGCAACCTGGTAAATGTAATTCACGTTTCATTATTAAAGGTCTGTAAGTTTAACAGTGTGTGACGGTTTCTCCCTTATTTTTATACAGATTTATATTAAAAAGCAGTTTGGTATAAATTTGGTCATTTTCAGTCTTGGTTGAATTAAATAAAAAAAAAAAAAAAAAGATGCAAAACTTTCCAGCTTGTGACATAATCAACTTTTACTTAGCTTTATTGATTTTGTAGTTTGTCTAGTATTAAAGTCTATTCAGATCGAATCACTTAGTAATTAGTTTTTTTGCAGAAAAAGAAGAAATTGCAGCCGACGCCTTCTGGCTCTTTGAGGTTGTCTAGGAATTTTGACTCGGGTTTTATTTTGAAGTTCTCGTGGCACCGAAGGATGAAATCCAAACAGTGTTTCTCTCTCACAGCTCTTGTCGGTCCAAACGTGCAGCTCCTGCGCCAGCTCAGGAATCACCAGGAACGTCCTCCAGCCCTGACGCTTCTTAGACTTGAGGATGTCTCCGAAGATGTGGTCCCCGATGTACAAAATGTCCTTCCCTTTGGCCCCCAGCAGGTCGCACACGATGTCTGAGGAACCTTAGGGTAATAACATGTTCATTAATGACGCCTCCGGCCCTTTAATGCTAAAAATAAGAAGCAATAAGCAGCAACACTGAAAATCGTCTCACCTCCTGAGTACACTATGCCGTGCTGCAGAGGTCCTGTGTAGGTTCCAATCTTTAGACGTCCTGTGGTCTGGATCGAGGACGCAAATAAAATTAAAAATCACCCAAGTAAAGATCTTCATCAGACTAAACACATTTGTGTTTTTAAAGTTAACGACTGGACTGGTTTCTTTCGCATTTGGACGCAAATTGCATTAACTGTTTTCGCTTTGACTTTATTTAGAGGAAACCTGCTTTCAAAAATTATAAGTTGTCCAAACGCTGAGGACAATCTGATGTGGTCACAGAGTCAGAGTCCTGCTTCGTGTCCGCTCACCGTGTCGACCTGTCTGAGGACGGTTCCCTCCCCGAAGAAGACGGGCTTCCTGGCGTCCACCAGGATCAGGTCGAAGTAGGACTGCCAGGGCTTGTGAGCGGTGCCGGACTGTGGAACGAACCACACGAGTTACCAAAATACCGACAGTAAAGTGACACGTTTTTTACTTTCTACCTGCAATCTCAGCAAAATCGTTCCTACCTTTGGGCCGTGGGGGAAGTCAAACAAGTAAGTCATGATTTTCTGTGAGGGGAAAAAGTGTTTGGATGTAAATCAAAAATCGAATAACAACTAACAATAATAAAAAAAACCCAAAAAAAACATTTTTGTTGTTTTCGTCTAAACGGTTAGCCGTCTGCACTCACGTCTGTGTATTTGTAGTCGCTGTTGGTAGCCAGGAAAACCTTGGCCACTTCATTCATCCGGCTCAGGAGAAGTGGGAGCTTCCCCTGATGGGAACAGAGAGGAGAGAAAAGAGAGAGAGAGAAAAAAAAGCTTTAAGCATCTTCACAAAGAACGTGACACAATGTGTGTGGCTCTCGCAGCAGCGGACACCTGCTGCATGCAAAGTACTCACATCTCTCACTACGTACTTCTCCAGGTTTTCCACAGTTTTCACCTTCAGCGTTCCCTGAAAAGAGCAAAGGAAAACGTGTAACACGACATGTTCTGGCATGCTGAAAATAATAATGTTACTTAAATCAATGAACTTTACCTTGAAGTGAACCCAGTCCACCGCGTCCCGAACGTCCTGGAACATGCTCTTGTAGGACATGAAGAGGTCGCCGTCCTTGAAGCCCGTTTCACAGCTAGAGTGGGGGGAGGGGGAGAGAGAGACACGCGCACAGCCGTCGGACAGGCCATATCTTTACAGAGGGTCTTTAAAAACATGACATTTGTTTCTTTTTGTTTGCTTTTAAATGGGATAGCCTTCCCTTGTTGGAGGGTCCCCAGCCAAACAGGAAAGCATTCTCCCCCTAAAAGACCAACAACCAGGTTTCAGAGGACAAAGGACATGCAGCCATTCCAGATTACATTCTCAAAAGAAATTAAAAATCAATTACAGGCCATTAATCCTCCTTTACAGAAGTGCTAAAAAGATTGTGGGAGATTATTTCATTTTATGTGGATAGTTAGTGAGATTTCCTTTTACTGCTATTAATCTGACAAGGATCCATGCGCCTACTGTCTGGTATTAATTCTGTAACTCTATTAAAAATAAAACAGGTCTGACTGAAGCCCCAGGAGGAAACCGTTTAATAAGAATTAGCTGACATTAGCCTTTAGGACACCAGGACGCTCCCATGCTTTGGGCCATTTGCTCTCGCCCCTGAGTGGCTTGCAAATGTCTCTGTGTCAACATGCAGAACTCAGAAACTTGTTGTTGCGCGACGTGCAGCCTGGCAGAGACGTTCTTACCTTGTGTATCGGTCACAGTTGGAGAAGAAGTCCACAAGACAAGCAAAAAGGTAGGTTTCTTTAAAAGAATAAAATAAAATGAAAATTAAGTCAGTCAGAGTTTTACTTGGGAGTAAATTTTCTGGAGCAGTCTCCACCAGCCTTACCTGGCAGGTTGAAGAGTGTGTTAAGGATATAAAAGCGCTCTGTGTCGTCCCTCTGGATAAACTTGTTGGGGTATCGTTCACGGATATCAGGACTGGGAGAAAAAAAACAGAGAGAGAGAAAGAAAAATATATTTACTTTATATATAAATATATATATATATATATTTATTTCTGAGATGCAGAATGGAAAGCTGCTTACCCTCGGAGGAAGTTAAACCCGTGGACACAAACCAGGATGTTGCCATAAGCATCAACCTTCAGTAGGTTTCCATACATGGTATCAAACACAAGGCCTCTGAAGAGGAAGGGGAAGCAAAAGCCAAAAACTTTACTTTCTTGGGACTGTTTGTGATAGACAATCAGCAAGTAGTGAATAACTGTGATGCGGCAGGGAAATGACACAAATGGGAAAAAAAAACACTACAACTGACAATATGAAAAATGCAGTGTGCACTTATAGTCTGCCCCCCTTTAATCAGACACACCCACACACAGAGATACAGTAGTGGAGGAGTTTAAAGCAGAGTTAAATCACAAAACAAGATCACAAGCTTTTGAAATTTCACAGAGTAAATTAAGAGAGAAAATTATTCTGAGTACAAATAGAGCTTCTCTGGGAGGAGGTTCACCTTCCTGCATATTCATCTATTAGAACGGCCCAGTCAAAGTCCGGACCTAAATCCAACTGAGACTATGTGGCGGGACTTGAATAATGCTTTGCTTAACATCTCATTTTACAGTTTAACAGGAACCATTCGGTATTTAAGGAAAAAGGGGGATGAGCGGGTCGGCCGTCAGCTCTTGTTGTGTCCAGTTTGGTCTGACCTGGTGGGAAATGAAGGATCGTAGACGAAGCTGAGCAGCTCCTGGGGGTAACCGATGGAAACCAGCCTCTCCACCGTCAGCTCAAAGCCCAACGACTCGTACTCAGGTGACTTGTAGACTAAATATCAAAACGCACAAATATTTAGGTTAGCACATTTTAATAGATTTACAGTACTGTTGAACAGAAACAGAACAGGTTTGTGTTTGATTTTCTATCTGCAACATTCTTTTATTTTGTTAATGTTTGACATTTAGTGTTCAAATTATGAAGCTATGAACTGAAACTTTGAAACAAAAAGTCTTTTAATGTCTCAATGCGTTTCCCCTATTAGAATAATTAGAAGTGATGAATCCAACTAAAGTTATTTAGCTTTCTGGCTAAAAAAAAAAACAACAACAATTTGTCTGATTGAGATTTGGACTGAAAAGATATGATCTATGCTATTTAAACCAAGATTGCTGAAGTACCAATGCTACACCAGTAGGGGGTGAGAGAATACTGTCAAGATAAGCTTGAAAATTAAAAGAAGATACTGAGCACGGCTAAAGCTGTGCAAGGCTAAAGAAGCTCCTAAAACAATTGTAGCTTGTTTAGCTTGCAGGAGGCCTTTGCTTCTCATATTTAGCGATTAAATGATAAATGATTGGATGGCAAAACGTGCCTCATACGAGATATTTTATTTATTTATTTATTTTTAAAGATTTTGAACCAAGTGAAGCTAACACTATGCCAATTAAAGAGTTCTGGGTTAGTTTTTATTTATTTTATCTTAAATGCAAACTGTATATATTTTTGTACAGTTTGGGCCTAATAACTACTCTGAGTATGTTGTTCTTTCAGCATATTGACTTTTTTTTAGTTTACACTAGTTAACATTTAATCAATTACTAGATTAGTTGGCAATTACATCAATAATTGATTCGTCACAATTAATCATTTCAGTCCTGATGCAATGTTTCCAATTTTAACTTGCGCCCAAAAGACAGAGTCTGATATCATTATTCTGTTGACATGTTTTCACTCTCCAGCGGATCCTTCCCCTCTAGACGGCCGCACAGCTCCGCAAAGAAAGCTGATCGAGTGTGAAAATAATAAGGCCTTAAAATTTCATCTGCAGTTCATGAGAGCTCTGTGGAGACTGATGAAGCTCTTCCTCATCATCGCCCGCACTCCGTATTTACACCATACTCTGGAAATACAAACACAGGCTGATACTAAGAAAAGGCTGGAACAAGATTAAAATGCTTTCTTAGGCCGGGGTGGGGGGAAATAGGAATATATCAGATGTTATAAATACGCAAGAAAGAATGTTCTGTGTGTTGTCGGGCTCCCAGTGGGGCGCAGGGAGGAAGGACCCAGGGGAGCTGAACTGGTTGATGATTCTTAAGGGGGCAGTAAAGTGGGAGGACAGCAAACAGAAAAACATCTGCAGTGTTCTGTAAAAAAAACACACAGCAGCAAGCTAAAAAAAAAGACCCGCGCTGAAGAAAACTAGCTAATTTTTGGATCAAGTAAAACTCTCCGTAAGAACAAGCCTCTTCCTGCATTATAATCATGCAGTGTGTTGCAGCTCGGCTGCCCCCTCCTCTCCTCTGTTTTTCTCACAGTAAACTCAGGGTTTGGGCTCACTGCCCAGAGCTGCTGCTAACATCCCAATCCACTCCTCCTGGCTCACTTGTCATAATCCTCTTGAAAGTCCGAGGTACAAAGCAAAACACGAAACAACTGGGAAAAAAGAAAAAAACTAAAAAAAAACATCTATTTTGAGAGTCGTTTCCCCTCGATCACCTTTGCCATCATCACTCTCTGTATTTAGTTCAGTGGTTTCACCGAGTGTGCTCGTTCCCTCACACAAGTACAATCAGTACTGGCTGAATGAAAGGTCAATCAGGCTGGCCATCTATCATAACTATGTTTATTTTTTTTATTGTAAACTTGAAACATAATTGCACACCTCCACAACTCCAATGAAACACATACTCCCATTTTAACAAGGTTTCCATTCCACAGGCAGGCTAAGTTCAAACTCAAATTACTTCAAAAGTTTTTTAAATCCTTATAATCAATGCAATGCAGTCAATGCAGACTATTGACTGCATGTTTTCTGCAATGCTTTGCAGAAATACGAAGTTCTTTTGTCAGAAAGGTCCTGGTTAAGTGATTCTCCAAAGAAAAGTAGGACCAAAATTCCTCAACGGTGACATAAAAAGACTTGTTGGCATTAATCGCAATCCGTTTACTAGGATCAGGAGAAAACTACTTTTCTTACAGTGAGACGGTTGTTCTGGATTGCTTTCCCCTTTAATAAATAAAACTGTCAGGGCAAAAGGGATTTTTATTGAGTTTTGTTTTTATTTTATAAAACATGGCAATATAAAGTCATAAAAAATAAAAAAAATCTGCAAAATGACACTTTTCCATGGCACTGTTGGTTTGGTCACTTGGCAGCTGGAGGACTGACTGAATAAAAGATGAGTTAGCTCCAGCTTTTAGCGTTAGTATTCAGGCCATCAGTAATGTAAATAACTTTTTTTTCTTGGTAATTAAAAAAAACATGCCTTTCTTTAAAACTTCTCAAAGCAACAGAGCATCTTTTCACAAGTAACTGAAGTCACTTGATGCCATTTCAGATATTTAGCGTGATGGGAGAGAGTTATTGAGCCACTTTACTTACATCCTCATTCAAATCTGTGTTGACAGAAAGCTTCTGATTTTGGTACAACGAAGGGTCCACCAAAAAACAACAACATAATCAGATTGGAAGTTCATGGTTGCATAATTTGGGTGCGGCCTGTTATTATATTACTGTTTCTTGTTGCGTGCTTGACAGTGTAGCATTTCTGCTCTCCTGAGGTCCGTGCTAACCAGATGTAGCTCACATTTCTTCTGCTTTCATTAGATACACACAAACAGAACCTGCTTAGAGCCACGGAGAGACATGACTTCCTCTTCACAAATACGTCCGATCACATTCTTGATCAGATTATTGCCAGATAATTATAGGCCCACCGCTCTCACTGCTGAGCGCTGTGTCGTCTCCCCGGGGTTTTGTAGGCCAGGTCAGCTCAGGCCCGAATGTAACGCACACCCATCATCCAGAAGGTAAACAACCCGCACCGCTCTCCAAACACACCACCTAATCCAAGGCTCCCAAACGGGGACACAGCGACTGAACCATGTCACATAACCGTCTATTTTAAGGAGCTAACAATATGCGTCTTAATTTATCTGTTTCCATCAGTGTGCAAATGAAGGCCTTGGTTTTAGAACCAGGACACGGTGAGGCCCACTGTGGAAAAATACGAAGACTCCGGCACCGCCTCGGGGGCCGACATTAAGCCCAAAGTCTGCTGGAAAACTAGGACAAAGCTGATAGCATCTCAATGCAATCTGGGTCTAAACAGGCTGGTGCAACTGTTGCAGTGTCGTGCTCCCGTTAGCAGCAGCAGCACAGATAAAGCGAGGTTGACCTATCTAATATTGATTTAGCTTAGAAAATGTTACCAAATACGTGATGTTTGAGGGGTGTTCCCTTAAGAGTTCACTGAGGTTTGACTTTTTCATAAGGTTAAGCAAATTTGTCAGAATAAAAGAGCTTTTTTGTAAGATATACAAAAAAATGCTCTGATAATGTTTATATAAAACATATAGGATGCGGGAAAGAAATGCATTTTTTTTGAATAATTAGTAAACAAATACATAAATAATAAAAAAAAAAATACAGGTTTCAATACTTAGCTGGCTGGGATGTTTAGCTTTGGCTAATTTAAAAATTAAACATTTGCATAAAAATCTATGCAGGCAATAATCAAAGTGATCTTAATAAGAGACAAACACACTTTAAAAAGGACAAAAATCTAATTAGTTCAATCTTTTACCTAATGAGGTCAAATATCCACATTCACACTAGTCACTAAAGCCAGTGACAAATTGAATATTTGGGATATTTATCTTTAAACTGAAATATTAAATTAAGAAAATCTCAATAAGAAGTTAGATTTCTTAGTTTCAATACAAGATAAACGACAATTCAGAGGATCCTAACCCAACAGTTTATATCTGACGATGAGGACCTGGTTCTTCTACAATACAGACTGCATTTCTATTTTAATGTAATTTTCCATATTTGACTAAAAAAACATTTGGGAATCTTTATGCAGTAGCAATGTGTGATCTCCATGTTCCCCAGATCTTTAAATAAAACTGAATTTGGCTTCTGATTGGGCGGTTTGGTAAAGGACCGTCTCACTGGTCCTTATGCAGCTGATCCAACTTTAATGAGTTTTCACTTTATAAGCTGGTAGTTAGGAGTTAGATCACAACATTGTTCTGCTTGTAAAACTAAAAATAAAAACACATTTAGCTGCTTCAAATCTGTGTGTGGCCCTGGGAATCCAAAACGATGGTTTGGATGGCTTTTCCTTTCTTTTGCTTTTTGCAAGTTTCACCAACTCAAATGTGAGACGTTTAAAGACTGTAATGAAGACCTATATCTCCACAGAAATGTATGAACTTTGTTCAGCCAACTGCCAATAAATAACATATCTTATGTATGTTATGTACATACCTGCTAGCTAGTAGGTATTTACACCTACTAGCTCTGGCACCCTGCTACTACCTAGCTAACCCTACTAGTGAGGCAGTAGCTAGTAGGTGTCAATATCTACTAGCTACTGCCTCTCTAGTAGGTATTTTCACCTAGCTAGCAGGTAGCTAGGTATTTACACCTACCTAGCTAGCAGGTAGGTAGGTGTAGGTTTACACCTAGCTAGCAAAGGTATGCTAGCAGTGAGTTACTGGTAGCCTCAACCAGTCACACGCAATGAGGATGTCTCATTGTCTCAAAATGTCTAAAAAAATAAAATAAAAATAAAAATAGAATATGTAATTAAAAAGTCTAGTCCAGACAAAATTTAAGACTTGTTATCAATGTATTCTAGACTTTTTAAAAATGTGGACAACCTGTAATAAATTAAATTTTTTGAAGCTGATATTTGTGTTTTCTAAGGTTATTTTTGTCTGATATCAAAATTTGATTAAAGATCTGAAACATTTAAGCGTGATAGAAAAGAAAAGATGGAATAAATCTGGAAGGGGGCAAATACTTTTTACAGCACTACATTCAGGAAACGCCAAAAAAAGAAGACGTTATATCAGAACTGTTTGGAGTGCAAATCACATCCACCTTTCTGTTTCTTTAAACAACATTGTTTATACAAATGTAAACAAATGTGAACAGCTCCTAAAAAAAATAAATAAAATAAAAAAAAGCCTGTTGCCGTCACCCGGTGGCAATGTTAGGCAGCAGCTATTCAGTGAAAGTGATGAGGGACTTCAGTGATGAAAACTGTCCAAAGATACACGATAGCCACACTTCTAGCAAACATTAACACTTAGTAACAAGCTCCCATAAAATGAGTCACGTCAACAGCTGAGCATCTGGAAAATCTCCTGCTATCCAAACGCGGCGAGGGCCTCCAGAGCCTCAGAGGATCCGCGAGTGAATCCCTACCTCAGGGGAGCCACCGCTGCTGAGCCCCACAAACAAATGTGACCCGCTTTTCAAAGGCGGTGAGCGTTTATTTTTAGACGTGTGGAGTACAAAAAAACTGGAGCGAAGTCAGAGAACGACAAGGTAGGGTACACGGAGAAACGCTTGGCCCACAAAATATTCACACAACTCGCTTTAACTAACCTTTTCTGATCCTCGGCATTTTGGAAATTTAATACATCACCAGGATCTGGAGCTGAGGCGACGTTCATTAATTCATCCATTATTTACCATGAAACTGCCTAGAGTCTATTTTATCTTTCTATTTATTTTCAAAGGACACGTTTTAAAAATAAATCCAAACATATAAAGTTAAACAATACTAAAAATAAAACTTGATACATAGGAGGTTTTTACTTCCAAATATTAAGTGCAATTTCATCATAGCTGATCAGATATATATTTTTTATCTCTGCTTTTGCAAAAGCAAATGAGTCACGTCAATGAATATTTAACTTACCCGCTAAAGTGTAATCCATATCGAAACCAAAGCACTTGATCTTCTCCATTGCCAAGCTTCTATTGACGAAGATTCTGAGGAAATAAATGAACAAAACGGTGGAAACATGTAAGTTACATTGTTACGATTAACAAACGGACCATTAGAAAATATAAAAACTCTACAAGAAAGCTGAATTTCCTTACATCGACTTTCCAACGTCACAAGCATGAACGAAGCAGTCAAACAAAATCTGAGCGACTAAAATATTTACCTTGTGACTGCATATTTTAATAAATGATGGATAAATAATCACATCTGTTATATTATTTATTTTATCTGCTTCTTCTGCTACCAATTTAAAATTAAATTCTACTTCCATTGATTGTTTAGATAACAGACCTCCTAATATTAGACTGCACAGTTATTTATTGGCATTTCACTGTAATCTAGGTGTACTTTATAGAAACTCTACTATAAATCATTAAAAGTCAAAAAGGATTTTGCTCCTGAGAATAAAAAAGTGACTAATACTGCAAAAGTATGAAAAAGGTATCTGTTCTTGGACCACTGTGATGCTCTCTAGCACATGGAGCAGAGAGCATCTTGGCAACACTTGGTCTATAAATTTAACATCATCATCAACTTTTAAACTACAGAAACTGAAGAAAGTCATTAATCACGTGAAATCCAGGAAAAATAGACGGCAGCTTCAACTGTATTTCCTTATAAATATAAATAATAAAGAGTAAATGAAAAATACTGCTGAAATCGTCTTTCAAATGTGGAAACACAATGTTTACGTAGCCATGTTTACGTAACCATGCCGACACAGAGGAACCGCACCGCTAGCCTAAGGGGAACAGACCCCGTCTCTCTTCAACAGCCCTGATTTAGCTGAATATACAACAGAGCTCCACTACAGAAAACTAAACAAATCAAAAGTTCAATCTGCCAGAAATGAGACTTAATCCAGTTACAGAGACAAACAGAAATCAGCCGCTGTTAGAAAGATTTCTTCTTTTATAACCTCAAAGCTGACTCTGTGCTTATGTGATTCCCAGTCGGAATCACATAATCCTGTTGAAAAATCCAAGAATCCATTGTGAAATACCTGGCAGCAGATCCGTAGTGAACAAGCTCCCATTTAGAGTTTAGTCCAAGACACGACTGGCAGTGCATTCTGAGTGAAATAAACATTAGTTTGCCTCTGCGTTGGTCTGATCTGCTCCAGCTGCACGGTGAAGCTCTGGCACCCTGAACAATAAACACCCCCCGGCAGCCCCCTCCCTCACTCTTTGCTTTCTTGTCATTCAGAAATTTTCTGACCTTTTGCAAAACTCATTGTGGCCCTTCCGCGTCATTCTCTGTTGTTGTCAGTCGGCAGGTGGGATGGGGGGGGGAGGTTGTTGTTGTTGAGCAGCGCGATGATGTTTGTCTGCCCCCTCAAAGACATCTAGAATAATCCCAAGTCAGGGAGGATCATGAGAGCCGGAGCCCCGAGCGACAGCGGCTCGCTTTCCTCAGGTGAGGCTCAGAACACACACAGGTGAGCTTCAGATCAGTCATCTTCTGGACTCATTTATTATTCACACTCCAGGCTGTCGGAAGACTTTGACAAATATCCAGCGAAAGTGTTTCCCAGGCGATTTCGTCACCTGTAGCTCAAACAGATGTACTCTAGTTAACGCAGCGTCTATTCTTTGGTTATTCTCTGAAATATTTCTGCTTTTTGAAGATTTAGTTTTTGGATTTTAAAGTAATAATAATAAAGAACCCTGTCACAAGGTTAATTTGTAGTCATTACATACAGACAAACCAATCAGGCCTTTTCTGCCCGATACCAGTTTCTGGCTTTTATTTTTCTACTTCTGACCTTTTCTGATTGATCCTTTTTTTTNGCTTAGATTTTAAGTTTAAGATAAAAAGTTGAAACCCAATACATTTAACAATGGATTTCACCCTCCATTTAAGTAATAACGTATACAAATGTTACCACCTGAATATTACGAGGTAAAATCTTTAGTATTTGCTTCAACACTTTATTATTTACTGCTCAACAATCAGAGAGCAGCGTGCTACTTTATTTTTAACAATTCTGAGCGCTACGGGGGTTAAAAGTCACTTTGAGCCAAGGATTTCAATCTAAATTGTTCCTATTTTTATGGGGATGACATCTAATATGTAACCTTTAGCCGGAGGGCGGTGGGAGGCAATGAACGGCCATAAAGGATAATCCGTGCTCCTCCTGAGCTCGTCTATGTTGAAAATGGGTGTGGGCGACTTGATTACTGTAGTCATCCTCGACTTTGGTCTTGCTGACAACGGCGTACAAACATTTCCGATGGGCCGCGAGTACAAGAGAAGCCCTTAATTACTTTAGCTGTAGATGGAAGCAGCTGCGGGACGCCCTGCCAGATTCTTTCCACTCCTCTCTAATTTCACGCAGGCGGCGATTGGACTCTGGGAGTTTTATCTGTGCTGGTCAAAGTCATCCGTCCGTCGTGATGTGATCCCCGGCGGCCACTCTGTGTGACAAACAGTCCCATTTACATAAACGCTTGAACCGTTCAAGAACTTCTTACGCAAAAGCGTCGTATATCTGTTGTCCCCCATGGCATGTGTGGCTGCTTTGCATGTGCGTGCGTCTGATGGGAGGGGCAGGGTCGTGGACTGAGCGACCTTTGCCCCGGCAGGACACACAGACCCAACAGATTAGTGACAGTTTTATAAACCCTCTGAGCATGGGATGTGATATGATGGCAGGGAGGAACAAAGGCGCCCGTTGTCCCCCAACCCTCCGAGTTGAACATTGAACAGCCACTCACAGTAAAATACTAATCATGAATGGATGTTTCCTCACAACAGGCCGAGTTCCCCCTCCACCCATCATCACACAGAGCGAAGACTATCAGAGGCAACAGTGATTGGACGAAATAAAGGACGGAGCGATGCATTTCAATTCACTGCCAGTCTCAACAAGACATATTTGCTGACCGACAGCAAAGTTCTGGTTCATGCGTTTCATTTCCTGGAGCCCAATAGCCTGATGACATTTGCCACCAGGCAGCAAGAAAAGCTGCACAGAGCCAAACAACCGCCCTTAAGAAATACATGACTGAATATGCAATCAAAGCTGGCAATAACCCAGTTTGTCTGACAGAAACTCAACACAGTGTCTGAGTTCTCAGCCCACAAGAGCGTGTTTCTGTATAACGTTTTTCATTTTTTAGCTTGAGAGCATATATCTGAGTGTCTTGAGTCAGAACCAACTTAAACACTCTGAAAGCACACTTTGGTTTGGGCTCGTTGCGTTTAAAAACACTTCATCCAGTGAGCAGCACAGACTTGCTACCTCTCCATTTCAGGAATTATATCGAGCCACCAGCCTTTTAAGTCAGACTTCTAGTTTTGCTGCCTCAACCACATGATGGAAGCAGTGGTTTTCTATATGCTAATGAATGCGCAAGAAACAAACAAACAAAAGAAAACATGGTGCCATTTCAAAATGGGCAATCGATGAGCAAACGTTGTGAAGGTTAGCTTCTAAAAATGAAAAGAAACCATTCAGAAATTAATTTTCTAGCCATCCAGAGTCAAATTGCAGAATGCAAATACAAACTTCTCATCTCTGACCTTTTACACACAGTTAGTTACTCCTACTACTTTAAAATGCCTTCACTGTTAGGGGTGCACTGATTGCAGCTTTCTGGCTTATCACCGATCTTTAAAAAGCCTGACGTGGCGATAACAATTTTGGATAACACCAACTCTTTTCTTCGGAAAGTTGCTAAATTGGCGTCAGTGGAGTGACTACTGCTAAATCCTCATATGCGGATCCGGTGAGTGGTTCTGTAAGCCAGTCTGCTCTCACGGCAAAGCAAAAGATTTTCAGACGTTTGCGTCGGCAGACAAAATCAATTTCTCATGCAAGTACCGGCCGATTGCCAGTCTCCCAAAATTAAGGAAATTGCGGCAGATTTATCGGCGCACCCCTATTCACCACAACATCAGTTCTGGTCAAATTAAATCGTCCAAGGTGAGTTTCTATGAAACTGAAGCTGTTCTGATCAAAATCTGCCATCCAGGTCAAAGTATTTCCTACATAAAGAAGAATAAAATAATCCTTAAATAACCACATCACTTTACAGATTGTTTATTTTATTCCTTAGACGGTTACATTGATGATGTGCTTCTCCCTCCAGCAACAGGAAGATCTCATCTAGCAGAAATGAATTTAAATTCTCTCTGAAGTCTAAACAAGGTGGTGAGGAATAAGTAGCAGAATTGTGCTTTTCTGGTGGCCAGCGAACGCACCACGGCCTGGTGATGTCTTCTGCCAACTCTGAACGCAGCTCTGGCTCAGACGGACAGGAAGAAAAGGGCACAAAAAAGAATCCATTAAGACGTTGCGGTCAACCAATCAGAACCGGGCTTTATCGACCCGATCCGATTAGGCTGCCTAACAGTTCCTGTGCACCATCAGCATTGTATTTTTCTGGTCCAGTGTTTCCATGTGAATTCCAGTAAAAAAATAAAAATAAAAAAATGTATCGTTTCCTGCACAAATATGCAGGGGAGACTTTTCACTTTCACTGTTTTTTATTGTATCCATCTTAGGCGAGTGTGATCCAGAAAGAGGAACCACAAAGACGTCCAAACACCCCGTCAGCCCCGCCAGTCTGGGGAGCCTTTCCCAGAGTAAACAGCAGGTTGTGTGAGATTACCCGTTTCTGAACTGAGAAACCGGCTGGGCAGCGATCCAAACGAGGTTCTGAGAATAAACCATTTCAACCAGAAGAAGAAAACCTGCTGTGGTTCAGGTTCTGGTCTGAAAAGGACTCAGATTTCCCTTTTCTGATTCACTTCCAGTTCTTTTCTTCTCCCTCTCTCTTTTCTTTTTTTTTAAATTCTAAAACACTGTTGGATATCTTACTCAAAATTAGGCCACCAGTTCTTTCTTTAAACATTAGACACCAAAAACCTAAAAAGGCTCGGTCTTTAACCTATTTATTAAAGTGTTTTTTTCCTTCAAGTTTTGTGCATCATCACACTCGCTCAGTAAAGAGGGATTCAATCTTCAAGATGTTTATTGCACGTATACTAAGACTGGTTAGTTTGATTCATGAGACAACGCAATAAAATAGTTTCATCAGTTTTCTATCAGTTTTGTGAAACATAATAGATAAAGAGGAATCTAAATCTCAGGATTACATAATATAAATGTGCAAAGTCAGCCTTATCCATCACAAGCTGACAGCGCCAGAGTTCTTATCGTGCTCGTCATTCCACCTGGACGTTCAGATGAGCTCCTCACCTGTGGTAGGGCTCCCTCCTGTACTTCTTCATGGCAACGCCGTCCATGTTGGCTGGCAGGTCTGCATAGTTTTGTAATCTGTCACTCCATGAAGTCGTCATCTTTTAAACGTATCAGTGTCTGGAAAAAAAAAAAGTAGGTGGGGAAAAGTTCTGAAAGAACCGAATTTATGTCCAAGTCATAATCACTGTTTTATAACCAAAGTAAAGTATTAATTGAATGTTTTCAAACTGCTTGCATCTGTCTCCACATGCACACTTGTAAACGTGGTCCATCTGTTCTACATTTTGCTCTGTCTGATAAGGACTTTATTTACATCATTTACCATTTTCTGGCACAATTGTTCTGTCCATATTTTCTCTGTGAAACGTTCTGTATTATGTCTAACTAAATGAAAAGCGCTCCATGAATATAAGTTATAAGTAAAAAAAGAAAGAAATTTGGTCATATCAAAGCTGTAGTATATAACTTTTATTTTATTTTTTTAC
>NW_006799950.1:464234-488427 GCF_000485575.1 Poecilia formosa
TTTTTTACATATTAGTTAAAACTATTGCCATGTAGTGACAGTATAACATGAGATAGATAATCTGTGAAAATATCGAGCTCCTATTGCCATTTGAAGAAATGCACTGCTCCCGGTCAAAAACAAGGAGTGTCTTAGTGCTGTCAATCAAACTCGTGAACATGCTGCTAAATGTAATGGCTGATCAACAGACCAGCAAGTGTCTTATATAAAATAATAATAATTCTGAACAGCCAAATTTGTCTTTCATGTAAGAAAGGGGAAACTCTAGCAGGCTTCTTGTAGCCAGCTGATTAGCACTGTGCACATACCAGCTGCTTCACTCCACCAATGAAAACTCCAGCACCTTGTCTGACTGCATGAGGAAAGAGTAAAGAATGAGGAAAAAGGCAGGAGATTGGAGACAAACCTGTTTATCTCAAACATCCTTCGTCATTACATGTCAAACTAAATATTGATTGTAGAAAAAAGTTCAGGCTGAATAGATTAAAAAAAACAACAACAACAACAACAATAGTCTGGTGACTTTGCTGACTTTGTTAGCTGTAATTACCAGTGCTGTGTTTGTGCTTCCCTTGCTGAAACTGTTTCTCCCTCAGCTAAATACTGCAGGAAAGGAGGAGCAAAGGTAGCTTATTTATTTTATTTTTTTTTACTTTAAATGGAAGCAAGAATAGAAGCGAGTTTTAAGTCCTGCCAACGACCCCCGTTGATTAAAACTCTCACTGCAAAGCTTGCATCATAGTCCAATTTCTGCACCTATTCCTATAGCTATATGAGGTCGAGATAACAGACTCACTCGGATACTTTTTATGCTCGTGTTGTTTAGCTAATGTCTATGTGGCAGCTTGATTTGATTGACTTTGACAGACAAGTCAGCTCTTCTCGGTGATTTTCCTCTCTCTGGTCGAGTTGTTTCGTCGTCTCCGTGGCTTAAGATGCACTTCAGTCAAAAACTATCTGCTCCAAACTATAGCCTCAAAGAACACCTTGTTCGCAGCGCTGCCAAACATCTAATTACATTGGCTAACAACCGTAGGCTGTTTTCCTTTTTCTTTTTTTTTCTTTTGACTGACAAAGACTGAAAGGACAACAGGAAGCAGGACTTCAAATAACTATACCACACTATCTCCCCTTGGTGAAACACAAAGAAGACAGTCTAAGCACATTTCTCCTACAAGTGACGTGTTTCAGCACTCACCTCCGAGTTCCTGAATAAAATCAATGGGCCGTCCGTTAGTCTGAGCATGCGCTGTGAGCCGTGCCAAAGTGGGAGAAAGAGGTGTTTTCCTGCGGTGCTGCTAGACTCTGACAGTGGGAAGCTGGAGGCGCAGCGGCGGTGAAAACTCAGCAGAAAGCCAGGCAGAAAAGTGTCCGAGCTCGGCTAGCTCTCAGCAGACTCCGAGAGATGCCAGCTGTTGTTATGAGACGGTCAGAGGGAGGCGCTTGTTCCTGCGTGTCACAAAGAGGCGGACCCCTCTGCCGTCGTGGCGGAGACACGTGACTGCGTCACAAGAGGCTTTCAGCAGGGAGGGTATAGTTCACAAGCGTTTTCTTTATTTAAAAAAAAAAATTAATAAATAAGGAAAACTATGGAACGCATCTCATTATGTGTTATAGTTTATGTTAAAGTCAGAAAAAAGTCATGTAAGATAGTAAACCACCATTATTTACTAGTACAAATAAAAAATATTGTGTAAAAGTGAAATATTTCCCGCCAGTCATCTCAGAAAGTGAAATGAGTCTATTATCTAGAATCCTCCCTCAAAAAGCGACATAATGCCAACCTTTGTTGTAATTTTTATGGTTACAAGAAACAGATAATCATAATAAAAAACAAAATTGTGTCTCAGAAAATTAGAATACTTTTAAAAAGTTCATTAAAACCAAGGAAGCAGAGCACATCATTCCAGTTCTGAAGGCCTTACACTGGCTCCCTGTAGCTCATAAAATAGACTTGAAAATACTGTTGTTGGTATTTTTTTTTTTTTTTTTAGAAATCACTGATACCAAAATACATTAAAGATCTGCTGTGGTTGTATTAACCTATCAAATAACTCAGATCTTCTGGTTCTGATCATCTCTACATCCCCAGAACCAGAACCAACCACGGAGCAGCAGCAGTCAGTTTCTATGCACCACAAATCTGGAAAAAAAAACTTCCAGAAAACTGCAAAACAGCTGGAACACTGAGTTCCTTTAAATCTATAGAGTAAAAACTCATCTGTTTAGAGTTTTATTTGAACAATAATAAATGAAACACTGGCCTACATTTTGATGTGTAACGATGGCACAGAGCAAAATGCAACGTTCACTGGTTTACTGTGTGCTGTATTTTATGGCTTTGAATTTTTGTGTTTTTATGATGTAAAACTTGTCTTGTTGCTGAAATGTGCTATGCAGATACACTTGACTGATTGAATGGTTAATGGAAACTTGCTGTGTCACACCCTAGTCAACTTGTACAAGTTTCTTAAGCCTTTAAACGGCCTCTCCAGTCTGTCCGGAAGACAGTCATCAGTTGAAACTCAAACAGTTTCATTAAAATCACAGATGTATTTTAAGCTTCTGACTATTTGTTTAGCTGTGTCACCGACACCCTTCACAAGAAGGTGGAGACACAAAGGTTACTCCTGAAGAAGCTGGTGGTTCACAGAGTTCTGTATCCAAGCATGTCACCAGAAAATTCAGTGGAAGGAGGAAGTCTGGTTAGAAAAGATGTGCACAGAAGACCTCAGCCGTGAAAGGATTAAATGACATCCATTCTTGACAGTAATCCTATACCATACTAAACATGAAAGTATTCTGCCTCAAGCAGATTACTCCATTCCAACTATCAATTAATCAATATGTGCAAGACGGACTGGTTTTTGGTATTTGAGCTACTCCCATTTCAAGCTTGTTAGCTTAGTTTAGTTTTTTTTTTATTTCGGACACAGGTCATACTCTGGAAAAATTCTTCATACTTATAAGCTTCACGCCTATCAGGGCCAAAGCAATATATGATCATTCAGAGATAAGTTACATTTTTTTATGGGTCTTTCCAACAAGTACAGCTCAAAACAATTAGAATATGATCAAAAACATTTAACTTAAATCAAAAATTCAGTCGAAACTCAAACAGATTCATTCAATTCACAGATGTATTTTAAGCTCCCGACTCTGTTTGTTTAGTTGGTTGCTGCTTAAAGCCTAAAATTTAGCTTCTCAGAATCATGCATTACACCAGACGCCAATAAAAGAGTGACCTTCAGCTCTGCGTTGTTGATTCTGGTGGTTCTCATGTTCCTCCGTGGAGTTTATACTGAGCCAATCAGTCACAGTGATACCACTGGCATTGAAGCAGGTATTAGTACTTTTGGCAGCATGGGCAAGGTTGAAGTGTTGGTGGAAAATGAAATAAGCATCTATAAACAGCCTGACATAAAGTGCTCTGAAATGTTTTTCTAGACATAAGTGCTGATTGATGAAGCAACTTGGATTCTATGCATTTCCTCTATTCCACCATCAAACTCTGTGAGTTTCAGTCTTTTTTTTACTCAATAAGACGTTTCTTTGTCTCTGGTTCAGCTTAACACAAGAAGGGCAACAGGTGTAGTCTACATCCCATGTCCTTGGGTGGCTCATCTCGAAGAACAAGCTGCAGCAGTCCACTCCAAATGTGACTTTCAGGTGCAAAAAAGGGGAAAAAACAAAACCACCTCCCGTTAGCCAGCTTATAAGCGGCGTGTTGTTGACAGAAGTGGAGGAAGAAGAGCTGAAAACTCCTGCATCTTGTCTGCATGGAGACAGAGTGAAGAATGAGGAACAAAGCAGTAGGCGAGCGATCAAGCTGTTTATATATTGATTTCATCGTGCACATCAGATTTATTCAGGTTCTTGCCTCTTATGCACAAGCTCTTGATTTCAGAGGGATATACGTCGGGTTTGTTTTAGATATGACGAACTCATATAGGAAAAGTATCGCTGGCAAAGACCGGACTGTTTAATTGAGCTTTATAAATGTAAGACTTCCAGATTCAAAGTGAAAATTTGAACACACTGCTATGTTCAGTTGAAAAGATATTTTTGAAAGGACTGGACAAACTTTAACAGTAACAAGCCATAAGAACTACAGAGACATGGTGAGCAAATGTTTATGCATGTGATGCTTCCTATATGTTTTTGAAGACTTTTAATTCTGTGTTTTGGCAATATGTTTTCACTGTTTCATACGTTTTATGAAATAAAAACCTGCCTCCAACCATGTGTTGAGCAGTTCATGCAACATCACATCACCCAGCAAGCTTTTCAAGCTCTAAACTGCACTACGCTTAACAAACATAACTAACTTTTTGTTTTATTAATAGGAGCTGCTCTGTTGCGTTGTGCCACTGTCAGGCACCAGATGGCAGCAAAAGCTCGTTTTTAAACTAGACGTTTCTTTCTATACCCCAAATTGCAGGCCAGCAACGGTATAGTTTTAAATAAATTACATTTTATGAATTTACTGGTGCAACTTGTGTCATTTATTACGACAGTTTGTTTCCTGCAAAACGTGATCGTATTGGAAATGCAAGGTTTGCAAACCTATTGCATGTGACGAAATAATGGCAAAAATAATCTTTCATCTCAGTGGGTTGTGCTAATGGGTTTAGGTCACTCTGGATTAAGGCCATTAGCCTTTTTGCTCCTCCGTAGGTAACACAAGCGGGTGATAATCATGTTCGGTGCCTCCAAAACCCCCCAAAAAACAAAACAAAACAACAACAACAAAAACTGGTCATAAAATCATTATAGACATTATGAACTTTTTTTGTAAGTTAGATTTTTTTAAGCAGTAATATAATTTTAAATTGTTAGCACACCGACTGAATGTGATCAAATGCTATATTTTGGGTCTTAATCCAAACATCTTAACGTGGGTGTGCGTTGGCCTCTTTAAAATGTTCAGCTGATGTCTTTTCTGCTCATTTTCTTTTTCTGTTTTTTTTTATTCATGAACTCTGACCTTATGGTTAGTGAAGCCCTCAATGCTTTAAATGTTGTCTCTTTCGTAACCTCCTAAATGAGATGACGAGGCGCGTTTTGTGTAATCAAGTTAGACGAGCCACTCTGGAGAAAATTCACGACTTTTACACGTCTCCCGAAGCCTTGGCTTTGTGACCCTTTCCGGACTGATAGATGTCACGGATTTTCTTTCACCTGTTTTGAATTTCTGATGTGAAGTGAAACTGAACTGAATTTCTCTCCGACGTGCTGCTTTTTGATATTCTTTTTAAGCCAATTTCATGTTGTCAGACAGGTTCTATTGCAGTGAATCCCAGCACACAGCAGTTTTACGCATATAAAAAAACAACAACTTCATTACAGAAAGGGGAAATGGATATGGAAAGCAATGATACATTGTTCGGAGGGTGTGTGCCCAGGATGTCACTTTAATTTTTTTAATTTGGTGATTTTGCCTGGTTATAGCTGCTCTCTAAACACCATCCCGAAGTTTTCCTGGCGCGTGTGACGCATGAACACCGGATGTTTCCAGCTGGCATTAATTAGTGAGTGGGTCCACCCCGCCTTTATAAAGGAGACGCGCCCACTGCCGCGCTCTGTGTCCACGCAGGCGAAGATGAGCTACGGATCTGATGTGTTCTCCTCCTCCTCCTACAGGAGGATCTTCGGGGAATCTCCCCGTTTCTCCTCCTCTCCGTCGCGCGTGTCCTCCCGCGGAGGAGGCTACCGCTCCTCCTCCCTGTCCCGCACAGGCATCTCCTCCGTGGGCTCCTACAGCAGAAAGTCGGCTCGTTCCTTCTCCGCTCCGCTGGAGGCCTTCGACCTGACCCAGAGCAGCATCCTCAACAATGAGTACAAGATCATCCGCACCAACGAGAAGGAGCAAATGCAGGGTCTCAATGACCGCTTTGCCATGTTCATCGAGAAGGTGCGCAACTTGGAGCAGCACAACAAAGTGCTGGAGACCGAGCTGGTGGCGCTGCGCCAGCGGCAGGCAGAGCCGTCCCGCCTGGCGGAGCTCTACCAGCAGGAGATCCGAGAGCTGCGCTCCCAGCTGGAGGAGCTGAACGGGGAGAAGTCCCAGCTGGTGATAGAGAGGGACAGCATCGACGACGACCTGCAGAAACTCAGGGGGAAGTACGAGGAGGAGTTCCGCGCCCGGGAGGAGGCGGAGGCCACCCTCAAGGCGTTCAAGAAGGACGTGGACGACGCCACCATGGTGCGCCTGGACCTGGAGAAGAAAGTCGAGTCCCTCCTGGACGAGATCAACTTCCTGCGGAAGGTGCACGAGGAGGAGGTGGCCGAGCTGACGGACATGATCCAGGCCGCGCAGGTGTCCGTGGAGATGGAGGTGGCCAAGCCGGACCTCACCTCCGCCCTCAAGGAGATCCGCAGCCAGTACGAGTCCATGGCGTCCAAGAACCTGCAGTCGGCCGAGGAGTGGTACAAGAGCAAGTTCGCCGACCTGACGGAGCAGGCCAGCCGGAACAACGACGCCATCCGAGCCAGCAGGGAGGAGGCGAACGAGTTCCGGAGGCAGCTGCAGTCCAAGACCATCGAGATAGAGAGCCTGAGGGGGACCACCGAGTCTCTGGAGAAGCAGCTGCGGGAGATGGAGGACAGGCACAGCATGGAGATCAACACCTACCAGGTAATTCCTGCTCATTTATTTATGTTTGTTTATTAACGCAAGAGTCTAGATGAAAATCGATGAACGGGTTTCATCTGAGTGATCAGTTATATATTTACAGAATAGAGTAGGGATATTCTGTATTGTCCCACAATGGGGACATTTCTGTGCAGCAGCAGCAAAGAAGCAGGCAGTAACAGCAAATAGACGCACAAGAAGAGAAAATAAACGTGAAAAACAGAATTTAAAATATAAATAATCTAAAAAATAAAACATAGAATAAAAACCGAATAAAAAAGGAATCAATGATTAAAACTACTTTAAAAAGAATATATATTTTTAGTTTTTTTTCTCTGCTAATTTGTTAGATTATTATTTTTTTAATTATTCCAGTTGTATTTATTTATTGAGCATTTGTATTGTTTTTCCTGTGGAGAACCATAAAACTCGCGGTGCGGATGAGCTGCAGTTGCTCTGTCCTTGGTGCTGAAACACTCCCCAGAGAGAAACACACTCCCGTGCATCCGACAACGCCCACTGAATACACACCATCTACCCGAATTTACAGTCATTTTTCAATCACTTCCATCAGTTTTCATCAGAAATATGAACTAAAAAAAAGAGAAAAGAATCCTAAAATGTTTCAAAAATATGACAAAGAAATAGAACATTTATTTATTTAACCAAGAAAAGTATATGAAACAACATACAAAGGAATACCCGTCCCTGCTTTAGAGTCAAAGCATTGCGGTTGCAAATTATTATTAACCCAGAGCTCTGATCTGTTAATCCTGCTTAGGAGAGCATGGCAGAGCTGGAAAATGATTTGAGGACCACCAAGAGTGAGATGGCTCGACATCTGAGGGAATACCAGGACCTGCTGAATGTCAAGATGGCTCTGGATATAGAAATCGCTGCATACAGGTATGATCGGTCACAGAAAACGAAACACGTGATTCTTCTTCACGGCTTAGCGCTTCATTGCATTTTACGGTTTGTGTTTCATTGTGTGTTCTCCCTAAACCCTCCCGTCTGCGTGTCTCCCTCTCTGCAGGAAACTCCTGGAAGGGGAGGAGACCCGCATCGGAACAGGCATCGCCTATTCCAACCCCTCTATAAGCGCCGGCATCGGGCAGGGCTACAGCTACCAGACCCGCATCTACTCCGGCTCCGGCAAGACCTCCAAGAAGGAGGGCAAGGAGGAGGAGCAGCAGCCGCAGAGCAAGCCCACCGGGAAGGTGTCCCAACGCGAAGTCTACGAGGAGACCGTGGTGACAACCAAGAAGATGGAGAAGCAGCAAGAAGACATCCCTACCAATCAGAAAAACTAGAAACCTCCTCTAAGCCTGGGTCTGAAACCACTAAACCTTTGCTCTGTCCCGCGCAAACACACGCCTCTTTTCGTCTCCCGTCTGTTTATTTTTATTCAAATCCATCATAACTCCACAGAAGCAATCACTTTATTGCGACAAAAGTCATGGCTGAACAACTCTGATAGCAGTCTTCATCACCAGTCATCGTGTAGGAGAGACACAGTGAGCAAATTTTTACCTCAAGCTTTGATGTAATCTCAACACATATTGAGGGACACGCGTTTGACTGTTAGGATGCACAATGGCACATACACACACACACACACACAAAAAAAAAATAGGTTGGAAACACATCAGCTGGTGTTGTGCTTTTATCACTGACAGTTTCAGGAAGAAACAGTCTACCTTACATAGCAAAACAGTCCAACAATCATATAAACTCATGGCTTTCAGTTGAGCTATTCTGTTTTCTTCTAATAACAGTAGATGATCAGAGGAAGGGGCGATGTTTTCCTTTCAATTCATCAACAATGTTCCTGTGTCACAGCGTTGCTATTTTAATGAAGCTAAAACTTGAAGCGAGCAGTTTCTGAAAATGTATTACTTGAGCTTTATTTGCATGTGGTGTGCCACGCTTGGCTGATTGTTCATCTCGTTCGACTTGGCGTCGTTTGAGCATGAAAGGTAAGCACCGCTTTTTTCATCCTTAGGATGCAACTAGGCCTCCGATCTCTGCCGATAATGTGAATATACCGAAAAGGGTCGTCTTTAAAAGCACTTGAGTAGAAGTGAATCACCTAAGCTTGGAATGAGTAACTATTTGCACAATGTTCTACCGAGAATGCAAGGGGAGAATACGTTTTTACAAAGATGAATCCAATTTGTAATTGATATAAAACGAATGAATAGTGTTTTTTCAGTCTGGTTGAGTATATACATGGGATCATACATTATACGTCAGCACAAACGCATGAGATTCTGTTTGTTTCATGTCTCCGGGTGTGATTTATCGTATACATAGCTCGTTTAAGACCCATGCTCCGTGAACCCCATCACATCACTGAAACCTGAAGACAGCCGCGCCGACGAAAACCCCGCGGAGCTAAACGAAAACCTGCTGGATCACAGAAACAACTAGACCTCGCTTCTTAATAACTGTGGCCATGACTGGATCAAATGTCTGTTGTAGTAACTACTTCACTCTTAGAGTAGCTATGAGGACTTGTAGCTTATTTACTTTTTATTAATTCCTGCTTGTGCACTGCCTCACTCCAGGTCGCGGCGGTCAACGCCGTGACGAACTGCACTCACTTCTTCACAAGTAGAAGCAAAGAAACTGCTGATTGTACAGCTAGCTGCTCTGGTTTTTGGTTGTGTTTACCTGAAGCTTGTGACGAGTATCTTTGTACTGTATACATGTGCTTCTTGCACAGTGGCCTAACATGACCGGAACACGGGGGCGACAGACCTCGACGTCGGGGAGTTTTGATTTTATGGAACGCTGTCGCCGTTTACATAATGCGCGCTTTGACAATGGATGAACGACTCGTGGTTGCAAAGCCTTACACTAAAAACCAAAAAATAAAAAAATAAAAAAACAACAACAACAAACAAATGTCACCACAACTGCGGCACTGCCAAACTTTTCTAAATGCACATTTTTCTCAAAAGGAAAAAAACAAAACAAAACTAGTACAATATGTCACCAATCCATACTCAACCGTCAATATTGAACTATATCGTAGAAGAAATATTGTAGGATGTGAAACGCCTTAAAACACCAGCAGCTTCTGGTTCCATGTTCAGTGTGTATATTTCAGTCCAGTGGGGCGTTTTCATCTTCCGTAGTGTTTATTAGAGTTACCATTACTTCTAAAGCATAGGGATTGAATGTAGTTGACATGCTGTTCTCTTTACCGTGACTACTATATATGTATTGCTGTATGACACCATATCAATAAAGACTTGACCTGACCGAGGCTGCATGTCGTTTCATTGTGTCTCACTGACTGTGTGCTGGACAATCTAAACATTTTGAGCATATTTTCATGCTTTAAATAACTGTTTTGCATCTTTATATTCTTTAATCATTGATATCCTCAAAGTAATGAACACTTGTATTTAAAAAAAAAAACTGCTGAGATGATTTAACCCTTTCATGCATAGTGGTCACTTCAGTGGACAGCTGTCTAAAAGCCATTTTCTTGCGCTTTTTGTGGATTTTTATGTTATAAATGCACACAGGCCACTGAAGTGGACACTAATGCATCATAAAATACACCATCAACTACTGGCCATCAGCTGCAAATGCAAGAAATTGTCTTTGTTAAATCCAATATGACCGACAGACAAAAAAGCATGCCTGGTCTCTTGCAGGTAAAAAAAACCCATTGTGACCTCAGATAACCCCTAAAGAACAACACTACTGATGTATTTTTCAAATAACAACTTTGTATTTGGAGAAAATTACAATTGATCACCTAAAAATAAAAAAAGTTTTGTTTTGTTTTTTTGCAATTTTTTTTTTCCTACTTTTTGTATGCCTTAAGAAAATAAAAATAAAATTGGGGAAAAATCCTGACACAAAGGATCATAATTCATGCATGAAAGGATTAAAGTGGTTTAAATTATCTTTTTAAGACACCACATTATAGTAACACATCAAATGTATTCATCCCCCAAAACTTTTCTCATTTTGCCACATTAAAATCTCAGATTTCAGTGAAGTGAAGTATGGCAGGCGTCTTTTGTTTCTGCCCTCAGAGTCGGCGTTTTGTACATCCACCTTCCACTACAGTCACAGCCGCAGTGTTTTCAGGGTCAGTCTCTGCCAGTTTTGCATAGGTGGAAAGCTTGGTACACCGGATGTACAGCATCTTTGAACATTTATTTTCGAGTCTCGTCGCAGATTCTCAATTGGATTTAGGTTTGGACTTTGACTGGGCCACTTCATTTTAGCTCTGGCTACATCTTTGCTATATTTTTAATCCTCCTATTAACCCTGACCTGATTCCTCATGCCTGCAAAACAAATATTGCAATCTTCAAGACATTTCTTGTATTCTTTTGTCTCTTGGGCCCTTTGCACAGATGGATTTTTATAAATGTGATGGATAACTTGCTCCAATTTGCCGGGTTGACCTGTACACTAACATCTTTTCTCTCCCAAACCTCAACATCTCCATCTTCACAGATCAAGCCTTCTTTCCTCTTTCAGCTGGGTGGGACAGATTTGTGTGTTTGCCCGTGACGGAGATTGCAGTTCTTCAAAGATTTATACCCCTGCAGTGCTGCCGAGTGGAGGGTGGGGCGTGGGGACCCATAACGGGGCTGATATTAAACAAAATGCTTCAGTATCTCGTCAAACCTGAAAAAAAGCTGCTCTCGGCTGCACTTCAGGCCGTTTGTCCCTCACTTCATAAGCACAAAAAGCTCTTGTGAGCTGTCGAAGGGTTCGTCCTCCTCCATGCTGATTAAAACCTCCAATTAAAACCCTCTTCAGTTCAATTCATGTTGATTCTACTGTAACTCTGGATGTTCCCCAGTTTATTCCACAAAAAACTAAAAGCAAACTTGCACCAAATTCTGGTCTCAACATTTGATTCAGGGGTGTTCAACTCAAGTCCTCAAGAACTCCCCTAGTCCAGCATATCTGAATCAAATGCAAAGATCATTAGCAGGCTGATGCTAAACACAACTGAGGAAGTAAATTATCTATCAGGCAGGAAACCAGTTATTTAGGATCTGAGTTGGACACCCTGAGACGTTTTGGACGAGGCAAAGTTTTTCCAAGTTCTTAATGCATTGTTTTTGGTGAATCAGCGTTAAATGCAGCTTCTTCTTCTTTCCGTCCTTAGCTAACACTACTGCCCCTTACTCTCCTTCAGTAGCCAATCTGTCTCAAGGTTCAGCATGTTTCTGATGTCAGAACACAAATAAAAAGTGTAAATATACGTTTCCTCCTGGACATCTAGAATATTTCTGACCTTCCAGTCTGCAGACATCCACCACAGTAAATGTCCATCTTTTTTTTATGTCCTTCCAGCTACAACCTTGAAGAAATAACTGCAAGCGAGGAGAATGCTTTATGTTCTGTGAGATGATCATTTTGTCTGCACCTGACTTTGATGTTAGAAGAGATGAGCTTCAGTGAGGAACAGATTGACTAGGAATTTGCTTCTTTTTGTTGTCCCCATAACTGGACTGGACAATTAAAACCTTCCTTGAAATCAAACCAGTTGCTTGGTGAGATGTCCTTCCATGTAAAAAAAAAAAAAAAAGAATCCCTACAATTTCTGTCATTACATCGAGATGGAATACATTTCAGATATTTAAAGACGCATCTCAGCTTTATTTCTAGCAGGTAGCAAAGAGTTAATTGGTGGGTAAGGTTGCCATAGATTCTGTTGCTGAGCAGCAGCCACCACGGGGAGCGATTTCTCCCAGAGACACACTGTGTCAAGACAGATCTGAGTGAAAACTGAGCTGTGTACACTGACACAGAACCTGGATCAAACACAAAAACAAAAAAACAACAAAAATCTAAACCGAAGAGATGAATTTACCTTATTTTGGCTAATGGATCTCTGACTAAAGTGGCTAAACACCAGAGTCATTAAGGCCTTAAAATAAATCGAGGAAAAACTGAAAGAGAATATTTTGTTTTTAAATCTTGAACCTTATTTCTAAAATTGCCTGGTTCAAGCTGTTTTCTGGATGAGGGGAAAGGTGCTGAATCATTTCGAGGTAGAGCCATTGTGTGTTAACCATGACATCATCGCCATCTTTTCCTTTTTTTTATCCATAAAACTTGGAGCTAATAATAGAGTGACTGCCAGCTGAGCCACCCAGACAGACAGAAAGACGGAGAAGAGGAGGGTCTTTGTCCCTGAACAAAGGGGAAGGGCACATCCTTCAGTCCTGACCTCCTTCTGTGCCACTGAGGGTGTTCAACCTGAGAAACATAATTACATTTCTGCCACATCCTGCTTATCAGAAAATGGAGCGGGTGGCCCAGCGATTGTTCCTCAAAGGTTTTAAATGAATTTTATAAGGGGCAAATATTTGACAGAGGGGGAAATGTTAATTGCCTTTTAGTCACACAGAGAAATTATGATTATTTTCTTCTTTTTTTTTTTTAAACTTAGTCGGAGATGAAACAGTCAAACAACCTGAAATAGAAATATGTTGCACATTCACATTTGGAGATATTTCTGAAGACTTCTCTAAATTAAAGAGAAGACCCTTGGTCTGTTGACCAACATTTAGCACTGATATGAAGGGATGAATATAATAAAAGTCAAACACAGATTCTGAGGTGAGATAGAATGGGATTAATGACATCATCCTTAAAATAAACAAAGATAAAATACAAATTAGACACTAAAGGTTGGAGGCGTGGCATGTTTTTAGGTTTAGCTGTCTGGATCAAAAATCCGTTTCTAGTTCAGACATTTCAATCCTCTGCAGGACACTTTCTAGAATACATCCTCCAACGTGCTGAAAGGCCGCTCTTGCCACAATCACCTTTAGATGTAGCTTAATCATTGAAAAATGCTTTTCTCTTTCTGTCTTGCAGCAAAGTTCAGCTAACGTAGGACGTAGTGAATTAGCTTTTGACATTAAACCATCTTGGCATCACTTTCTGAGTTGTAGCAGTCCGTGACATGCCGAAGTGTTGCAGGCTCCGTATTCAGCTGAGACTTGTTATTCTGGAGGCCTGGGAGGACGCAGCGGTGCTGCAAAACAAGCTTCACCCACAGGGGCTGCGTCCGTACAGCAGCTCTATGCTGAAGTTTGCATCTAAAGGGTTCAATATAAATCACCTGAAATTAAACCTGGACTAATCGTCACATTTTACCCACACTTTGCTTTATAAATCTGCCTAGTTTCAAGTCGTGGTATGATAACTGAGCACTCCGCGACAAGCAAGGAAACTTAGACATAATTCAACTTTGAATTGTTTAAATCTACTTTGTCTTAATATAGAAGCTGTCAAATCTAATGGATGTCTTCACAGACCCACACTGTACCGGTATGGCCCGAAATATAGTTCCTAAGTGAGAGGGTTGTGCTGCTGCTTCATGTATAATGAAAGAGCTGAAACCTTTCTGGGAATTATTCAACATCCAGTTTGCACATGACACAGCAGTTTGAGGCAGGAGGCTTAACACAACTTTAAAAGTACACCATAGATGATCCAGAGAAGGGCTTGGAAACAGGTTCCTGAATATTTAAGTGATTAGTAAGAGCAAGGATAATAGCAGCGAACAAAAAAGGAGCGACTACTGATCAGAAGATCAAAGTTTCAGAGTCACAGAGACGCGTCGCACCGGCTTTAGATGTTTCTGCTTAATCACAGCATTATTATCAGGGTAACAGAGTAAAACTCATTGGCATCTTCCAACTCAAACTTATTGTGAAGTTTTGCAGAGCAGTCACAGACCCCGTAACAAAGCGCAACGTTATGACCGACTGGTAAGTGTCACAGTTTTGAAGCAAATAGTTTGACACTTTATTCGTTTGCCATAAAATTCTGTTGCCTTCAGAAATTCTCCGTAATCCAATCCCAAAACATCACAGCACGCTCCAAGTCACAAATCAGGATGGTGCATTCATCCCTGCATGGAAAGGCTTCGTGTTGCATATCTGGGTCAGATCTGTGAAAGTTAATTTCCGCTGGAGCTGATCAGGTAAGAAAACCAACAGGTCAGATGAGCTTCAATCATTAATCTTCAATCCCAGAGGATATGAATGTTGGCGAGATTAGCCATTAATAACTGTGAAACATGAGTTTTTCCTGTGAAGTAACAGCTTTATGCTCATGGAGTAAAATGTTGTCTGTTTACAGCCCATCTGCAGTTTTGTCATGAGTTTTGCACTGCCATCTTCAATTACCTACACCAGATTGCCCAAGTTCATCCATAACTCACAAAATAAGAACATTAGCGTCTGCTATCAAATATTTTATTGATTCTTTCCAAGATGTCGGTTTTAAAATCATGTTTTTGCTTTTACGTACCGCGTTATAAAACCCTCTTTTACTTGCAAAACACAAAATAGGCAGACATTTACAACACGTGCTTTAAAACAACAGGTCTATTCAAAGAAGTCAGTGAATTTCACAAAAACAGAGAAACTAAACAAACTCCTGTCTATCACTCTTTTTTTTCTGCATGTTTTTTTGTTTTCTTTTGATCAAATCCAAGATTATCATTGGAGCGCCACAGGGTTTTTTTCGTTGTATTTTTTTGGCTCGCTATGATGCAAACACTTTCCAGCTTGATGTCATTTCAAAGAGAGTGCACCAAGTGCAAGTCAAAAGTTCACATACTCTCATCCTCAGCATGAATGGCACTATTTTGGATAGAGGTGTGACTGAACAACAAGCAACTTAAATTTGGAAACATTCTTAGTTGATTTCTGGCTTATTTTTAGTAATTCCCAACTCCTTTTGGCAAAATTAGACACTTTTAAGTATTCTCCATCAATTTTCAGGATAATTAATTTCAGTTCTTTCCAGAAGCTTAATGTCAACTTTCTTTATCAATCCAAAATCTGTTTTACTGCCAGCACCAAAAATCCCAGTCTTTATTTAAATTTATGCCACTAATGTCACCGTGTTCAGGTATTTACACCACAGAGCAGTTATGTACGTCATAGTGCGGTTCACTAAGAAACGTGTTTATTGCAGTCCTTTTCTTCTGCTGCTCTATATCCACAACTCTTTGTGGAAGCAGGATGGGCTCAAGCCCGTCCCAGCTGTCGCTTGGCAAGAGGGCAGAGTACACAGCAGATTGATCGTCAGTCCGTCACACAGCCAACACAAACACAAGCAACATCCACCAACGTACTCCATCATAAGATCAATTTGGAGTCCTCAATAAACCTGGTCTGCATGTGTCTCAGCTGTGGGAGTAAACTGGGAAAATCAATGCACGTCGTACACGAGGACATTGAAGCAAACTGATAACAAACCGAATAGATGGCTGTTGTTTAATGTGAGCTGAAAAACGTAAATTGGTGGCATCGTCCCACAAAATCTGTCTCCTCTCACCTTGTTTCTCCCCCACCCCCCTCTAATATACGTAAACGCTAATCTGCCCACGACATCAATGTTTCTTTATTAATGTTTGGCAGCAGAGTCTGTTTAAGCTGAAAAAGGACACAGAAGGACACTTTCCTCCCCCAGCGGAGCTCTGCAGGTTGAAGGAGTGAAGATTAACTGCCCCCAGAGACCACCTTATTGACAGATGCTCCTGTGTGCCACAGAGTCTTCAAACATCCAGACGTGCACAGGACAGCTGTGTGAGGGCGACTGGGGCACGGCCAGTGAGGCGGGGGGGTTTGGGGGAGCGCGGTCTACCCTCCTGCACCACCAGCAGCAGCTTGTAGGCAGATGCTCTGAAAAGAGGTGAGAGAAAGTTTCTTTCCTCCTGAAAGCGAACCTTTAACTGATCATCCCACTCATTTGTCGTACTTAAGCTCTTGGGACAAAATAGAGGTGAACGGAAATTAGAACTGAGGTTTCTAGAGATTGTTTTGGGTTTACTTAAATGTGAAATGAACATGGAGGAGATAAGGGTAGAGAAGAGGAGGGAGGATAAAGAGAAAAGTAGAGAACAGATGGATGTCTGCTTCTGCAACTACAGAAAGAAAAGAAACACAAAAAAAACAAAAAAAAAAAACAAGCAAACAAAAAGAAAAACCCAGAACAAAGAAACCACAGCGGTGGCTGCATTGCATTTTTTACAAAAATGAACCAACCACTTCAGGGGAAACATTCAGACCTGAGTCTGTTGCAATGTTTTCCCTGCTCTATTAGCATCTCGTCAAAATGCAAAGTGTATTCAGAGTTCAAGGCACGAAAGTCAGCCATGTTTGAACATGTCCTTTTGACAAATGGGGAGAATGAAAAGCAATTTCCTGTCCAGCAGGCTGAAAGTTTTTACAGTAAAGATGCGACAAATCATTGTTTGTCCCAAGAGGATTTGTAGAGATAAGTTTTAGGCTTTTGGAAATGTGAACAAAAAGGTCATCTCTAGTTTTCATCTGCATTCTGTGTATTAAAATTATACGTCTCTGTTATTATAACGTTACTTTTGACTGTCCAAAATTTTAGGAAATTAAATGAAAAAGCAGCATTAACACAAATCTGACAGCTCAGTTTATTGTTTGCTGACACTGTACTTTTTAATGTTTTTTTTTATTGCAGCAGCATTTTCTTACTCTTCTAAGTTTTCAAAGATTTCTTGAAAATCAGCACACGTCTGCATCAACTGGACAGCATGTTCTCTTGTCTTCCCCATCTTGAAGAATAACTAAGGGATCCCAGGAACTTGATTTAACGTAAACTTATAAAGTATGCCTAAAATAAAGAGAATGTTTCAAACAGATGGCTCAAAACAAATATTTTCTTACCATTGTTTTATTTTTCTCACCACCAAACAGTTTCTAAATTTTTTGTAAAATGTGAGATTATGCAACCAAAACCCCATTTTTGTTATGTTTCATCTTGCAGTATTTATTTATTTATTTATTTATTTATTTTTTTGGTTGGCTAGGAGTTTATGAATTTCAGTTATCAGTCACTTATGTTCCTATTAGGGCGTAAGCGATTTTAAAGACGATTTTCTCTTAGATATTTCCAAGAAGCAGCTTGAACGTTGCTGCTGTTTTACCTCCTTTCTGTGTATTTACTGTCTGCTCTGCGTTGTCTCAGTCTGCGGTCTCGTCTGGCAGGAAAACCTAAAGCATTAATGCCGTCACCACCTTGCTCCCATGAGCCCACATGAGCAGAAAATTTCAGCTTGAACCCTGCAGAAACCCCCCCCCAAAAAACATTAATATTAGTGACAGACTGCTGCTGAAAGACTCCCTGGAAGCGAGTTGTGATTTCAGTCCTAAAGCCGCGAGGATAATTACAAGATGTAATTCAAAATCTGATCATTCACAGAGAGCCACAGAATGATCTCAGGAGTTTCTGACTTTAATAGATTGTTATTCCCTGAATTGGAAATTACAGCTTAGGTTAACGGAGAAATCTTTGGCCTGTAACAGCCTTTGCTGTGTCAGAGACAATTACATGTGTCAGTGGACAAAGTTTTTGATCATAGCATATTTGTTTTTGTTTTTTTTTTATTCCAGTGAATTAACCACAAGGAGCAGAATATCTTGAAATTTTACTTAAATAATAGTAAAGATACTTTACAAAAGTAATACTCAAGAATGAGTACAAGGTACAGTGTAGTAAAGTGACTCCTAAAAGCACATTTTAACTAATTGTTCAGGTACATATAACTGAGTAAATGCAACTGGTTACTACCCAGCTCTGCAAGAATCTCGAGTCATGCTTCTTCTTCTTCTTCTTCTTCTTCTTGTGTCGTGGGACGTTGACGATGCCTAAACAGCTCAGACAGACGACCAATCACTGAGGAGGAGTGGATGCCTTCATCTGCTGCCAGGCTGTAAAGACACAACAGGAATCCCGAAGCTCGCTCAAAGCAGAAGAAACTTTATTGGCTTTCCAGAACACATCGCTGCATTCCTCTTCTCCTTGTCTGTCTGAGCCGTGAAGTGCTGAGATAGTTTCAATCCATAAACCACTGAACACCCTCTGCGTTTGCTCCACCTCATTTTCTGCCCTTCATCAGCACCGCAGACACTCAATGCAGCTCCTACAGCATGAAGCGCGATTGTGTGTGTGTGTGTGTGTGTGTGTGCGTGTGTGTGTGTGTGTGCGTGCGTGCGTGTGTGTGTGTGTGTGTGTGCTTACCCTGCTCACCCATCTCCCAAAGTGCTGACTACAGTCATTCCATACCTCCTGGCAGTCTGCCTGCAGGCTGATATAGTGTGTCACCATTCGCACATAAACAGCTATTGATCGGCTGGAAAACACCAAAAGCTTTCCATTAGCTTGACATGAGTGTATTTCAGATTGCCTGTGGGACTTGAGGCTGAAGACTCAATCAGACATTGTGCCTGACTGCTGAACTGTTAAAATATTTACCCAACACGGCGATGTAGATAAGGACAAACATCCTGCCGCCTGATGCGACGGCAAGTTTCTTCCTATGTGGTTGCAGCTGTGGAAAACCCCATGTTTGTGTGTGTGTGTGTGTGTGTGTGTGTGTGTGTCAGTGAGGCTGCAGATCTATACGCTCATACGTCGTAATTAAAGAGCCAATCGATGAAGCAGCTTTTAATTGGAAAACCGTTTGTAACATTGTACGGAAAGACAGAGAGGACAGGAATCATCTGTATCTGGTTATAGATGAACATTTAAACATTTTACCTGGAGCAAAGTTTAAGATTTTCTGAGCCGTGAGGTTAGAAGGTCATGCATTAAATATTCACTCCCTGACTGTCCAGTATATTAGGATTATCTGTGGTAGACCAACACAAAGCAGCACATAACTGTGAAGAGGAGGGAGAAAAAAAGGGATGCGTGGTTTACAAATTAGAAATTCAATTCAATTCTCTTCATTTTGTCCTCAAAGGTCAACTCATTTGTAACAGGTGGTGATGTCGGCCAACACATTCACACAAGCTTTTTTTTTTTTTTTTTTTACACAAAGATTAATAAACATCCATCTGAAATAAATGTCTAAAAATAACATTTGATAAATTATACATGAGCTAAAAGTGAAGTTGGATGGCAGCAGTTCGATAGTGACCTTAAGTCAGGACATTAAATCGAGCTTGTTTAAAAACCCAATGACTGTAAGAATAAAGAGAGAGAGAGCTTCAATCTGTGCGTCCTGCACCTGAAGGGAGAAGATTAAACTAAGCATGCAGGAATCCGATAAGATTTTTTGGGGGATTTGGATTCTGATCTGGATTTAAATACGTCCATAATGTCGTTCTGTTGCATCCCAGTGGATTTTCTGCATCCTTTCGATCTCACCCTGTTAGTGATTACAGTTTTTTTTTTAATTCAGAAAGCCAAAGCCAGTCCTGGGTGACACCAAGCTGAAATACAAAGCATCAGTGCTTTAACATGCACGCTTCTTACAAAGTGCTATAAACCCACAGACTTAAGGAACAAACATTGCTTCCAAACTGCTGCATATATGAAAATGCACACATGCAAAATGGCGTGTCTGCTACTTTGTGTCCGTCTGTTGTTTTTGTTTGCACAGGTTGGTCAGTCCCCCAGGACGCCCTCCTTCATCAGGTATCCCCCCTCCCCTCGTTGTGATTTCCAATGATGCTCATGCAAGGAGACCTTCCTCACACCCTTCAATGACTTCTGTGTCAGGAACACACACACATGTACACACACCTCTCAAGGAGAACAAGGACATTCAGCACAAAGAGATTCGGATATGCATTTAGCTGAGATTTCTTTGTGTGAAATTAAAGAGGAGCTGAATATTACCTGCAGAGATCAAGCAGGTTTTTTGAATCAGATACTCAGGCCTGCAGAGCTGATTAGGACTCAGCTTTGGCGCTGCCGACAGATCTCATGAATTAACTAAAGGTCACTATTTTTAGGGCGGAGAGGAATCTTTATCAGCTGAATGTCCAGGGAATAGATGTTCACGCCGACGCGGCACACGCAGGACAGGAAGGGATCTGTGATAATCCTCAATTCTCTTTAAATTATTCCAGGTTGTCAGGGGGCGCTGCATGTCTTCTTCAGAAAGTGTAAAAATGTCTCTTTCATCACGTACTCTTTCAGATCTCTCACTTTTATGCGCAGACTCACATATGCAGTGAACGTGCGATCTGTGCTTTAAATATCCGTTGTATTTCAAGTGATTTCACACTGTGATGTGAAAGTTTTGATTAATTATACAACTTAATTGCAGATGCATTGATTCTGGAGAAGGGAGCTGACCTTTAACAAATTCAAGCCCGCTCCTTTATCTCAGTCCGGCAGCTGTCAGTCAGTGTGCGTGCGTGTGTAGGTGTGTGTGTGTGCAGATCAGGGTGTGTGATTATCTTCAGAAACAATCGCTGGACTGCAGAAGGAGCTAATTGGTAATCAGAAGCTACAGTGAGAAGATCCAGCCGATCAAAAACGCGAACATGACTTGCATTAATAGCTGATATAACAATGATGCACTGCACTAAGTGAAAATTGGGCTAAACCCGCGTCAACGCATGAAATAAGGTTTTCGCATCGGTGCTTTTTGTTAACACTTTTCCAGCTCCCCGGTAGGAGCTGGTTATGACTCCTTGCCGTGTCGCGCCTGCTCATTAGTTTTAGATGAGGCCTGCATTATTTATGGCGATAAAGAAACAGCGCCGCGCAGCGTCGCGCTGGGAGGGACCTGCATCAGGGGCGCTGTTAACGTGCCTTGGTTAGCTCTGTCCTCGGAGGGAGAGCGTGGGAGGTGGCTGAGAAAAACCACAGGCAGCCAGATGAAGCTGCGGAGAAAGTGGAAAACACTCCTTCACTTGAAACGCCGCTTGTTAATCAGACGAGTTGTCGGTCGACAGCTCACGTACGCTCACTCATCTCCGGCACTAACGTCGTATCGGGTTTGAGTTTTTTTTTAATCGATTGGTTCGAAACTCTGACGCTTCGGAGTGGACTGGTCCTTTTTGTTACAGTTTTTTTTTAGAATTGGATTTTGGTCTTCAAATTGAATCTATTTTAGATTTTCACAACATCAGTGTGTACACACACAACCTCACAATAACTTGTTAAAAACGTTCCTTAGCAACCCGGTTACTCTAAGAGTCTTCTTGTCGGAAATTGTTGGTCTAGTTGGTTGATTTTCAGCTAATGTTAAACGTTTTTAACAGCATGAGGACGAGATAATTCCACTCTAAAACACATTCCTTCATGTTGGAGTATTACAATTTTTGTCCAGGCTTCCAGCCATTTAATTGGTGATTTCATGCGGTCTTGATGAAGTGGGGAAGTAGTCCTCCTTCTCCTGCACATCCACAGCTGAAATAAACCCTCAGCATGACGCAGCAACCACCATGCTTGAAAGTTGGCTCAGTATTTTGACATGTTTCCTATCTTCAAGGCCAAATAACTCAATCCTAGCCTTTCTCTAAAATGTATTTATCTTGTAAATTTCAGGGTTTTTTTGTTGGAGGGGATGTTGGAACAGGTGGTTCTGAGTCCATGGTGATAATAAACTCACTTCTCCTTCGACAGAGACTCTGGAGATCCAGCATTTTCTGCACGATTTGCAAAAGCCTTGGTGGTTCACAGGTTGTTTCTGAACATTTGGCTCAATTTCTTTGGGGTTGGATGGTCAAACAGGACAAAGATCCCAAACACACACATAAAAAAAATGTTCTGGAACAGATAGAGCAGAAACCTGCAACTTGATATTGACTGTTTTGATTGTTTATGAGGGTGCTTGTGATGCGATTGAGTAAAGTGATTTTATTCAGCCGCCACAAACACACTGGGTCCCTCTCCCTGCGTTGATGAACACATCAGAGAGGGAGGATATTAACTTAAGACACAATTTAAATGAAGTCCTTCATATTGTATTTTAAACTAACCTTTCTTATTTTCTAAAATGAATCATTTCATGTTTATTCTACCAATCATCGCTCTCTGACATCAATCTGAGGACAACAAACAGTGGCGAAAGAAGAATCGTCAGAATGGAGAGCAGGACCTTAATGTTAGAAACAGAATGTCTAAGACTTTTTCGAGCTCCAGCAGAATACATTTAACAACCAACAAACTCAAGATTAAAGTCAGAATAGGAGATGCAGAGCAATGGTTTGGGCTCAGCTCCTGCTTACACAAAGACAGGAACTCAATAGCCCGAGCAAAAACGAACTCCAGCTCTGTAGTGAAGCCCTCTCCTTCAAAAACCAGCTGAGTCGCAGACTGCGTGACGGATCCCGCTTTCCAGTTAGTTCGGTGCTGAATAATGCACAATCCCCACATCCCTCTCCCCGAACCTCAGACCAGCCTTCACACCCATCATTCCGCTTGGATGGCCTCAAGACGCTTTAATGCATTCACGCACTAAAGTACCCACACAGGGAAAATAAAAAAGAAATACACAACTTCTGCAACATGAGATATGAAACATGAGTAAATACACAAACGTCACTTGATAAAGACGTATTTTTCCCTATCTTGTGTTGGTCTGTCATACAAAACACACAGAGGTTTGAAATTTATCCGATTTAAATACGTTTGTGTGTCGGGTAAAAACTATTCCAGAACTGAACAGATCATATGCAGTAGGTAACCTTTTTTTAAATGTGTCGTTTGCTTGGAGTGACGATTAAAGCAGGTGAAAGCAGGTTTTGCTGTTTCCTCTTCTCATTTGCTGCTTCTCATCCTTCACACCTTTCCTCTACACCTCCATCTCATCGCCTTCTGCCGCCTCTCTCACATACCTTCCCTCCCTTTCATCCTGACAACCTCTGACTTCTCCTGCTCTTACATCCTCTGATGATCTGCCTCGCCCTTCCCGTTCCACCCCCTCTCTCCTTTTGTCTCCCTTCATCCTTTCCTTTCCTCTCTCTCTCTCCCTCTCCCTCTCTCTCTCTCTGTTCCTCTTCTGTGGGTCGCACCTCATAAATCATTTATCTGTGCCTCTCAGTGAGGAGGGGGGATTGGGGGGGGGGCTCTGCTGCATTTCTTGACCATTTCGGCGAAACCTGTAGGTGATTTCTCATCACCAGCAAGATGCAGGTGACTGCAGTTCACCTTACTCACAGCTGAGTGCTGCTCACAACCAATGCTGGGAAAGTCAATCTTGAAAGCTGGGAAAGCAATATGTGCACCTGTCATACTCAAACATCTTTGTAATTATCAGGATGAAGATTTAGCTTCAGCTGTGCCTCTTCCGCAGACGAAAATACATAAAAGAGGCAGTAAAATGTGCCACGCCCGGCTCTGCACTGCCAGGACTACGTCACATAGGCAGACACACGCAGGCGCATCTCCACAGGGTGCATTTTTGCTTCAACATTTCCTTCGTTTTGATTCATGAAAAGCTAAAAAATAATAATAATAATAATAATAATACAATCTGTTTTGCCTTCAGTAGATTTAAAACATGTTACTATAGCTCAGTTCTCAGCTGGCCTTGAATCAAGCTAGCAAAACATTACTCCAGCTATATGTATAGTATTTTCTTTAACAAGAGGAATTAAAGGGTTCACAAACTGTGTTTTTTTTTGCTCAGTTTTTTTTTTTTTCCTGTGCGCGTTCCAACAAACCTGGCTCTGTGGGGACGCCACACCCTTGCATCATCTGACAGAGCAGAAATGGGGATGTTGGGAGAATCCTTCAGCTTCCACCACCCGCCCACACACACACACAC